>NW_019720725.1:160392-174758 GCF_002891405.2 Cryptotermes secundus | reverse complement strand
TGGTGAGTTGAGTAGGCCTACCTTTAATATACAGTACAGTATTAGTGCGGTGTGTATTGTCAGTGAAAAGCGCTGTAATATGTCTTTGATATTACACATTTGGGCAATTCCACGTTAATGTTACGTTAGTCTGTACTTAACTACGTATTTCACTAAAAAATGCAACATTTTAACTCGGTTTTTGGTAGATTTTTACGTGACTAACATAAGGCTACTGTGGAAGTGCCCATTTCGGTTACAACGACATTCGTTTATAACGACACTATTTTTAGGTCCCTTTGATGACGTTATAACCAAGTTCTACTGTATTTTAATTTTATGTTTTCAATTATGGTCATGTGTATACAATTTTTCTTTTCCGTATTAGAATATGTTGCATATTTGACTCAACATTTCGTCATGATTCATGTTTCTGATGCAATACCCAGGAAGGGACTTCCCTGATCCCTCGTAACTTGCCTCATCCGCGTACCATCGAAGTGGCCGCGAAGAGATTAGTCGGAAGCGTTCACATGCAGCCCCTATCAACGTAATACTATTCAAAGGATAAGGGACTACATTTATTTATTTCCGAAGTCTCCATGAGGTTCGTTACGCTTCTTCATGTGAAGCTGGGGGCCATTCACATTAGTGGTGACTAGTCTGTAGTTAAGTTTGTTTAGCTTTCTGTAGCCATGCCGAAAGTGAAAGTGAGTCAGAAAACTAAATTATAACTGTATCAGCGGGAGTTCGAAGGAGAGATGATAAATACGGATAACGAAATTCTTTATTGCCGATCGTGTGAGAAAACATTTGGTTGTGAAAAACACTTTCAAGTGCTTCAGCATTTGAACACTAATATACGCAAAGAGAATATTAAAATTAAATCCACGAAAAGTGCTCCTGTTCAAAAATTGCTCAGTGAATTTTCTAATAATCGTTTTTAAGTTTTTCTCTCATTTATGCGAAGACTTATTAGCGGTAAATATTCCACTGTGAAAACTAACCAATCCTATGAAGAAAGCAGTCTTCTGGGATTTGGCACCGTGTATATGTGGTGTTAACCGACGTTTCGGAGGAACGTATCGCCTCCATCTTCAGGGTAGAAGGAAAAATATAAGAAATCTGCAAGCGAAGAGACCGTGAGAACCGGTAAAAGCAGACTGCTACCCTGAAGATGGAGGCGATACGTTCCTCCGAAACGTCGGTTAACACCACATATACACGGTGCCAAATCCCAGAAGACTGCTTTCTTCATAGTCACCGCCGTAAAAGCCTCAAATCTTACATTACCAATCCTACTCTGAAAAACTTCACAGAGAAGTATACCCAGTGCAAAGTGCCGGATGAATCTACTGTGCGCAAAAATTACGTGAAGCAGTGTTACGATCTTACAATTGAAAGCATTAGAGATAAGATTCAAGATAATTTTGTGTGGGTATCAACCGAAGAAAGAGAAGATTGTGAGGGACGGTTTATTGCAAATTGTACAGTTGGATCCCTTAATAAGAATGAACAATCTACCCCATATCTTCTTGCGGTAGAGCAATTTGAAACCACAAATAGCTCCCCCCGCAGTTTCCGAATTATTTTATTAATTCCATGAATTTACTATGGCCGAATGACATTCAGTATGAGCGCGTATTGCTCTTTGTGACTGATTCCGCAAGTTATATGATGAAAAAGCCGGTACTGCTCTTAAAGTTATATTTCCAAATATGACACATTTGACTTGCCTTTCCCATGGGTTGCACCGTGTTGCAGAAACAATTCGTGCAAATTTTCCACTTGTTGACAAGTTAGTGTCTTCTGTGAAGAAGGTATTTGTTAAAGCGCCATACAGAAAAGAAGCCTTTAAAGCAGTAACACCGAGCGTTCCACTTGCACCAGAACCAATTTTAACGCGCTGGGACACGTGGCTGTGTGCAGCGAGTTATTATACCGAACATTTAGAAATAGTTAGGAATGTCGTGAATACATTTGATCCCAAAAGTGCAGCATCAATTCAAATTGCCCAATATGTACTAAAAAACACAGAACTAGAAACTAATCTTTCCTATATATCTGCTCACTTCTCTCATCTTCCATCCGCCATTTCCTCACTGGAGATGATCAATAGCAATACTACTTTGTATCAGTCGTTAAGTGTGTTCAGAACCACTGTTTCCAAATTGAATTCGGTTCCTGGAAGAGTTGAAGTAGTAAAGGAAAAAGTACATAGCATTCTTTAAAAAATCCAGGATATGAAGAAATTTGTGAAATTTAAGAAATTTTATCCGGTAAGCGTACTGAACTGCCAAGTAAAATATCACTAACAGTGGACAAATAGCAGCTTTTGTACTTGCGCCCCTAAGTTCCTGTGAGGTGGAAAGAAGTTTTTCCCGCTGTAAGGACATCTTACGAGACAACAGGAGGCGACTAACTACGGAAAACCTAGAACATTTAGTAATTGTGAACTGCAACAGAAGAGAAGTTGAAAGTTCGGAGAGCTAAATGTGAGTACCAATGGTTTTAAATTTGTAATGAAATATGTTGGCTTTGTTGCATGATATGTATTTAAGTATAGCTTTTAATTGCAAATGAACTATTCAGTGATTACATAAAATGAACTTAAATATTGATTTGTTGGTCTTAAAATAATGTAAAATCAATTTTAATATTTGGTATAAATTTTTATGTGCATATTTCGGAAGCTTTTCATGCATAAATGCATACATATTTAAGGGATTATAAGGGCATAAAAATCCGGTCCCTATTAATAACTCACAGAAATTGGACACGGATGAAACACAGTCCTTACACGAGCATTCGATTTACGTGTGATTTACGTGTCTAGCAACCGCAGAAAACAGACCGTTTCAGTCTAGGTTAACAGGGTGTCTGGGTCGAATGCAACAGAATGCAGTTACGCGAAAACAAACTTCTGTAAAACAAAAAAAAAGCAAGTTTAGGAACTCATTTAAAACCACCACAAAATCGTGGCTCTATTTTCGCTGTAACAGGACAGCTAACCATTTGCGTCATCAAGCCGCCCTTCTGCCAATACAGCACGCGAATTTACACATACACACAAAACACAGTAAACGCAAATTCTGGCTTAGAACTGGAGTCATCCAGCCTCTCCAATGTGCCCATCAATTACTGAAGCTAAGGGAGAAGATAAACGAAGAATGGAGAAAATTTCACAATGTCGAGCTTCACAGTTTGTTCTTCAACCAGGAATTATGTAGGTTATCACGATCAGATCAAGGAGCACGAGACGGGCAGGAAAGGTAGTTACACGAGGCACATAAAATATGAACAGAGAAAGTTAACTGGGAAATCTGACAAGATATGCAACAAGAAGGCAGGCGGTCATGAATGAGCCGTGGCCTGTCCGAAGACAATAAACCGATACTTCCCAGGAGATAAGGTAAAGAGGTAAAGTTGTCCCTGTGCTTAACTAATTAAGCACTACGCCATGAAGGCGAATGGGGGAGTGGATGTATAGAACCACATTTTCTTGACCTCGGCAGTAGCTGGAGGTGAGTGGTCAGCTTCACGACCCGGTCGCTTTGTCCCCGAGGGAAGAGCCCTCGTACCAACTGGATAGGAGGCTGGGTGGGCCTTAGAACCGGTTTGGACGACGTGGAGAAGATAAAATTCTTAACCCTACCGGGATTCGAACTCCGACCCTTCGGTCGTCCAGCACGTAGCAGTTGCTATACTGACTATGTTATTAGGAGATACTGAAGAAAACCATGAATAACAACACTCGGGACAGACAATAACACAGGGCGAAACACAAAAAGGGAATAAACTGAACAGATACCTGGAGCGTTAACACATACCAAGCTCCCCTATAAAGGGACGAACTTCGTTAAATTCAGTATTTCTCTATGACGCAAACTGAAGAAGATTTTTTTGCACTCTTTCGGTGCGCATACTTTAAACCCGTTTTACTGCTTTATCCGGGACCTAATCAATATGCTCCAACAGCAGCTGCAGCATCATTCAATAAAACTGAGTTACATTACGTGCCATCTTGCGGTGCATAATCAAACTACTCCGCCCCGCCATCTGTTAGCAGCCTTACAAAAATAAGAAGCCGTTCGTGACAATAGTAATGTTGCTACACCAGAAATTGCATCATTATAATCGCTGATAGACACCGCTAATTACAGCTTAAATACAAATCCTTAATATGTTCAGAATATCCACGTTCTATAACCAGTATTCAACAGTTCATGTATGTTCAGTTATGAAAAGAATGGAAAACTTCGAGGTTCGCTAACCACAAACACTGGAAGAGTGAATGGCAGCGCTATCTAAGAGATGCCGTGGGTACTACTTGTATATGCCCCGGATAATATAAAAACACGTTTACATTCCGCAACAAAATAAAATTGCTGCCATTGAATTATAACAAAACCTCGCCGACAATTCAGTGTATTACTACTAATAAATTTCAAGTTAAGATGCTGTAACACACATTAATAAACTTAACGTCTAATTCACATGCCATTAGCATTGCGACAGTATTCGGCAGTGGGAAGGGCCACCCCTTAGCTTGGGGCACCAACCAATACTCGACGCCGGGCGCGAATATATACAAACTGGTGCAACCAGATTACAAACAGCTTCGCGCCTTGTGTTCTCACGTCAACACATTTTCCGAAACACAGTCCTTGGAGCACAGCCCTTATTCAGAAGATAATCGTGACTCGCCCAGCCAAGAAATTCCCAGCATTTTATGGAATCCAAAAGTTCATTACTTGTTCAAGGGAACCCGAAAATGGACCCTATCCTAAGCCAGATGAAGCCAATCTACATTCTTCAACCTATTTCTCTCAGATTAATTTCAATATCCTCCCATATACTCATATGTCTTCATAGCGGTCTCTTGCCTACCAAAATCATCTATACATTCTCGCCCCATGCGTGCCACATGCCCTGCCAACCTCATCATCCTTGATTTGATAGCCCTAATAATATATAATGAAGAGTGCATGTTATGAAGCTTCCCATTATGCAGTTCCCCCCCTGTCTCCTACGTCCAAACATTCCCCTCCATACCCAGTTCTCGAACACCCCAAATCCATGTTCTGTCCTTAATGGTAATGTAATAAAGAGGTCAAGCTGTCCCTGTAGTAGGCCGTGAAAGCCCACAGGGTTGTGAGACGTCGAAGCTCCCACATTTTCTAGACAATCGGCTCACAGATGGTGGTGAGGTCAGTTTTATGTGCTGGCTCCCTTTACCCCCAGGAAGATTCCTGGTACTCATTTGTGTTAGAGGCTGAGTCGACCCCACGGCCATGTTGCGGCTGGAAGGATTAGGTAAATAAAAAAAAAACAATGACCTCATCGGGAATGGAACCCGCAACCTTCAGGCTTGTATCAAAATGCCTCAACCGCGTGTCCCGTTCTGCCCTTAATGTAAGACAGTAATGCCACACCTACCGAAAAAATACGCCATTTCGTTACGAAACAGCGGTCGCCGCTATCTGCACAACACCTCAATCAATGCAACCCCTGAAAACAGAATGAACACTGCACTGAGATTCGGTTTATAGACCGAAAATCATCACGCGCGTTGTGAATTACCGTAAATGTACTGAAAGTGTTGCGGGCACCCAAATACCTTCTTGAGGAGACTACGGTAAAACAGAGACGTGGAGCATAAGACGGGGAAACTATGGTGAAAAATCGAAGAATGAATGGGTGCGCAGACATATCTAAACACAATCGTGGTTGCTATGCAACAGTAACCTTGGTAATCACCCATCACGGCGTCACCAACCCGGAAGACCACAACATGAATTTTCACGCAATTTCGAGTGATCAAAGCAAGTCGTTAATATGTTGCGTGAACTTAAGTGATGCAGTAAATCATGAACGAGTGCGCAGTCTACTGTTTCAGCGGATCGTGTCTATTCTGTGAGTATTACTAATATTTTGATGTGGACACGTGAAGTGTGGCATACTGTACAAAGGAGACGGTTTACAATCGACTATTTGTGCGTGTTATTGGTGGGGGATAGGGTTACACGTTGGTCTCGGTGTAAGCTAACCCACTGATGTGACTTCCCGTTGATTTCTCAGCGGGTGTCACACTAATAGAATTGTATATTTATCTTTCAGAAACCCCTCTCGTGGATCTTCACTTGAGTAGCCCCAACCTCAAAGCAATTGCTCAGAAAGTGATCAGCTAAAAGAGGGTGTGGTTCATTATATGAGAAAACACTTCATCCCATAAATTCTTTTCCCTTTATCATGGCGAAATGTTACGACATTGAGTAAAGACGAGAGTTATTTAAACAGGAAATTGAAACCATTCAATTACTACGTTGGTGTGGGGTTCAGAACACTGGGACAATTCGTATCCTCAGATATCACTGACTGTCGCAACATACACGTCACAAACACAAACGCGCCTAAGTGACTGGTTACCACAGCGGTAATGTGACCGGCGATCCGTTAGAATGTTCCAGCCGTCTCTTTGCAAGGCTTTCTTATTATTTCATCGATACTGTAACAAGCAGTCACTTTAATGACAAATGTTTAAACTCCGTGGTTGTAGTCCGCAAGCGAACTATACCGACTGAGCGACCGCCGCTTGTCGGCAAAGTTAGTGCCAACTATAGCGGATAGAGGGTGTCGCGTGATCAGCGCAATGAATCCCCACGGCTGTTAATGTCGGTCTTCTAGACCGGAGCCGTTACTTTTCCATTTAAGTAGCTCCTTAATTTTCCTCACGAGGCTGAGTGGACACCGTTCCAGATTCACTACTTCTCAGAAAATCTGGTAGCGCCGGGAATTCTGGATCTGTAGTCAAGAACTCTGACCACTAGACCACAGAGATGGTCACTAATAATAATAATAATAATAATAATAATAATAATAATAATAATAATAATCGATGCCAATAATGTCAAAATCATACGACACCGATTCATCTATCAGTTCCATTTCGCATCCCCAAAAATGTCATCCTTAAAATTCAACTTAATGCTACCCGCTCATTTCTTTCCAAGCCTTAGTATCGGCTTTTCAAATTCTTTGTGTCCATTTCCTCCCAATCCCAGCTACAAGCTCGCTTATATTTACGAGGGAGTGTCTGTAAATACGTCACCAAGGGATATAAGACGTAAAACACGTGATATTAGAACCTGAAAAAAAAATATTTCCCGACTTATCCTCCACCAACACTGCTACACTTGTCCCATCGCTTTACCAGTGCGCCGAAACCCGCAGCACATACGTGTAAGTCTCTTGACTGTTGTCTCAGTCACTTCCGCACCCGGTCGGGCATCGTCTGAGACTTTCGAATGTCTTTGAAAGAATTTCTCGGCACAGTTCTGAACCGCTTTATGCGACAAGCACTACCCACCATAAACAGGAAACATTTCTTTACAATCATCCTTTGCATTTAGCCATTTTCTTCAGAAAAAAACCGCACAACAGAACACCCATCTTCGGTAGTATACACCTCCAGCACGGTCGCCGTTTTACCTACTGAAACCAGCCTCTGAACATGCGCATGCGCATCTGCTACCTAGACTGTCATGAAGCTGGACCGTGCTGCTACCTAGTGACGCACATAGAAAACCTATTACGTTAGTTGCAGCTGTTTTACTTCCATTTGTGATGTACTTAGTCTCCCTAGTAATTTTTGCTTATTTGTTTTATTTAATGACGCTTTCAGTAGCACCAATTGCAAGGTCGAATGATACAATCACCGAATATTAACAATGTGCAAGAAGCGGCTGTAACTTAGTTTGAGGCATCATCCCGGTATATCAGGAAGGAACTGAGGAAACCCATGCAGAGTCTCAAGTCACGATAGTCGGTTTCGGAGCAGAAATTCGAACCCGGGGGTCTTCCGAATACGAATCAGGGGTGGCAGTCACTCAACGGCGACGTTCGGTTGTAGAAGCAAAGACATACCGCTATAAACTCCCTATTTCGCGTTAATTTTACGTACCAAGTTCAAACAACGCATACATAAAAATAGCGGTTTTTTAAACATGTTAAATGTCGGTATGTAACATTTGCCACTTGAAGCCAGTGTAAGCAAATGTTGTTGGTTCTTCGTCCCATAGCAATGAAAATAATCTCCCGACAGCAGCGGAGTTATTACGCGCACGATGCCCTTCCAGCAACACTCCCGCACTCTGCTGGCAGTAAGCAGTACTCAGATATGTTACATAACGCCCATTTGTCTGTTTAATGCTACTAAATTTAAATAAAACCCACAGCGAACTTTAACAGATATTGTGCAACTGACACGAAGATGTTGCGTTCTCTGAGGACGCGTCCCTCAGTGGCAGACGAGACAGCCCACGAGTTACGGCGCCCGTCGTCCTAATATACTGAACACCGGCCCGTGGTGCCTACTGAGGTACCCTTTCTCAAGCCCACATGAGAAGGGGGCTTATTCATGTGCTAAGTCACTGCTCAGAATTGTTCCTCGAAGTTCCTTGGTTTCAATCCCGGGTTACTTCATGTGTGAGATTCGTAATGGACGAAGACAGCACTGGAGCACGTTCATCTTCGATTTTTTTTCTCTTCTAATCATCATTCCACCATTGCTCCATACTCAATCATCGCCGCCCCCTGAAATGTGAGATATCCCTGAGCACGCAGCACATTATCACAACCTCAGTACTTAGTTTTCGAGCTTCAAGTCTGACCCAGCACTTGGCTGCTAACAGAGTAAGGGCGTTTACGTTTATGCATTTGCGATTTTAAGAACATTACACTGCATAAGATAAATAATGCTAAAGTTTGAATATTTGATCATTCTGAATATAATATTAATCTGGGAAAAAAACGGCCAAGAATGAAACCTGACATCTCCCGAATACAAGTCACAAACGTTATTACCGTTTGGGCCAACCTGATCTCTTTTTCTTTTTTTTTTTTAATTTTCAAGCAGCTGGTATGTAATGTTACCACAGTGCTTTAAAGGGTAATGCTATTTTGATGTGTAACATCCGTGTGCGGGTTTGAAATATTCCAATGGCGTGCATATATGGCGACTTCGCACTTTGCGTGGCCTAAGATAATTGCAAAGGCAAATCACGTAATTCACCAACTCACGTGGCTTTCATCTTTAATACTTGTACGTGTGGTGTTATGGCAGAGAATTTACAGGTTTCTCAACATGTAAATATCATCCAAACTTTTTCGCGTGCAAGATGCAATGGGGCAGCTTGGAAAGGTGGAGTTAATTTCAGGTTATAAAATCATAAATGTCTGGTTGAATGGTTTATTAACGCCGCATCAGGTGTTTATGTTCCTAAAATAGACAGTGGTGGCAACTTTATGGATATGAATGTGCCGCATTTTGCCTCATTTCACTGCTTCACATTTACGACACGTGGGTGGATACCCGCATGGAGACGGGGTCGAATACCTCCACTGTAGCCCTGTGTGTCGTAGGAGGTGACGAAAAGGGAACCCAGTACCTGGGGGTATAACCAGGCCAAAATATTCCTGGCTCATATAAATACGGGCACCTGGCCCTCCTGGTTGGGGGAGTCTCGAATCCCAGTCCCGCGGAACTCGGACCCAAGAATGACTGTTGTGGAGAGCACCAGCAGCAACTGCAAACGACAGACCCATCCCTTCGTGAGAGAGTATGTTACATAAGGACTATAAGAAAAATACAGGTTGTGTATCTCAAAGGGCTTGACGCCAAAACGGATTGGCGGTAAACCGCCAGTTGTAAAGCAGCTCTCACTCTTACTCGTTCAAAAGGGATATGCCAATAAGGCATAAAAACGTACGGCGGAAACGGAAATAAAGCTCCATTAATTCTTAATTTTCGACTTAGATGGAGGTCGCCAGATTCTTGATCCGGCCGTTCTACCTACGGCGAAGAGCTTACGGTATCCGTCGGTCACAAGGTTGACCAGCTGAGCTAATACTAGCTTCTCAAGGCGAGCCCTTCTTCATGGACTGCGACATAAGCAATGCGCTGCTCACATGCACACGAGTCTCTCTCTCATCAAAAGGGCATGCGCTTATGTGAACTCAGAAGGGAATTACACGCTGTTTTTGCACAACCATCTCCCTGCCTCCACGGCTTTACGCAAGCACCTGTGTGGCCTCATATGCTACCATTTCAAAGAGAATGCGTCGTCTGGGATGTCATGCCGTGTATTCTGGTAGACTGAAGACGCAGGCTACAGGTTCCTGTGGTGCGTTGGTAGATTACATGACGTCACAGCCCAGAAAACATTAACCTCAAATCTTGCAGACATTGCACAGCAACAGGTACATTATGTGAAGCACATCTTGGACATGAAATACTACAATGGAAGAAATTAAGACACTGTCGACGTTTCGAAGATATATGTATCAGATGAGGAGGGGAACACGGTGTATTACAATCCAATCAAATGGCGGCGGAGAGAGGGGGCAAAAAACATGGGTGACAATAAAAAATGAGTCTCCTGTCGAAATTTAACAGAACTTGTTGACATGTGCAGATACCATTCATAAGATGTGGCCAACATACCAAGGGCATAAATTCAATCAATAGGAGCATTATGCAACTGGTTTTCATAACAGGGAAGCAGAGTGTTTTCTGTTAGGTACGAACTGAATTCTCTTATATTATTTAGAAGAGATTCATGCCTCAAACTGTGGAGTGACTGAACCGAGTTGTATATTCTATGGTGAGGACCAACACTATTAAACGAGTCGTTTAAAAGAGATCGCGAGAAACAACAGAGAAACCAAACGAATGTTTATCCAGTGCAAGGCAAATATTTGGCCAATGCACTTTCGCTGTATAAACTGATGGTACCTCCGCAAGCGATGAAGTTGCAAACTTTTGGAATCATTGCCCGGCAGTAATTACATTAAAGCTACAAAAAGGAGTCATTATTTGAAGACTGCAGTCATAAACCCAAGTTTGCTGAAAGTTTGAACCCGTCACGTTGTAGAACGAATAAAGAGAGTACATTAAGAGTCTGGCTAGTGGCACTTCTCATCATCTTAAAAGAAACTTCGGAACACCGCCTCGTGTACTGTGATTTTACAGCTGTAACAAGGTCTCCGGTTGGCGAATCCTGCGGCCGCGTATTTGCGAACGCGCTAAGAAGGAAACAGCTCAGTACATCAGTCCACTGGATGCAGTGTGAGACCAGTCAGCTCCCAGCGCGTGCCCCGAACGGGGGTCCCATTAATTCCCTTCCGCTCGCGGGAACTTCCTTCCCCCAACCGATTTACCGCTAATGTCGAGAGCTAAGACGCATCTAACGGAAATCCTGGATGGGTCAACCTCCAGTCCAATGTACGGGTCCACAGAGAGAGATTCGGTGCCAAAAGACGTCTGCCTTAACCTTTCAAATCCGTACCACCTGCAATGACACTACAAATGCTCTGCAGTTTGCCCACGCAGTGTATCTGTGTGTTCCGTATGGTTCTCACAATAAACAGCATGAACCGCGTGGTCGTTGTTATGGAAACATGATGTTCCCTGCGAGGTACAAGTGCTGGCGAGGACTAGCAGCAATTTACCCCACACGACCATTGAACGATTTAATATTCTTTACAAAGGCATTATGGTTTCCTTCTCCACTCTAGCCCTTCGAGATTGCAACTGATCTAAAAAAATGTTTAAGAATTCAGTTCCTGCCTAACAGGAAACATTGTCTCCATTATAAAGACCAACCGGTTAATGCTGTCTACGGAAATAATCGCTGTTCAAGCGAACGGCTGCAACAAGGAAAAAGTCAGTGACATTCCAGTCACCTGACGCTCAAAGCCCACGCCACTGTCAACACAGTGAGGGTGGTACTGCCCTCCAACTGAAGAGACACTTCAGCTGCCTTCAGAAACTCGAGCCATCTCATCCCAAACTGTGTACACCCATCTTCCTGCGCGGCAAGAGAACATAAATTAGGCCTCTCCTGGGTTTGTTCGTAATAATGAGGCACACGGATGTACGAGGTGTATCGGAAAGTTCCCGGACTAGGTCAAAAAATTAATTCTGGCTTAACTTACTCGATTTTCGCTGCTATCTCCTTCAAAAGGCATGTCTGTCTAAAACATCTCTAAGAATACGGCACAGCTTGGGTGGGTAACCCAACAGAAGAAAACCCTAAATGAGATTTCTGGTAAGGCGATTCGGTTCTCTTCACATGTTGGAAACATAATCTGGTTACTTTCTAACGACAATATAAGCAACACAGTCAATAACTGATTATGACGCAACCTCAAGATGTTTAAGCACAACATAATAACAAATTTTTACGTTTATTTTTGTAAAGGAAGTAATGCCACGCCACGTGAATGCTGTTGGACATAACTTCTTGAGAAGCTAAGAGTTGCTCACATAATCAAGAAATTTCCACGCCTTTTATTGAATTCAAATATTCATTATCGTGCTCACAAGATCCCACCTTAACGCCATGGAACAGAAACTAACAGTTTCTCAGCTACCACAGATAATCATTGGCCTTTATGGAATTCTGTGAATCATTACCGTGTTCACAAGATCCTACCACTCGCTTCTATCTTGAGCCAGATGAATCCAGTCCACATCCACTCTACCATTTATGATCGATCTGAATATTAGGACCCCCCCCCCCAAATCGTTCCATCTAATGTCTAGGTTCCCATGTGCGGTCTCTTCTCCTCCGGGTTTCGGACTAAAATTCATCTCATCTTACCCTCTCGTGACACATGCCCCGCCCATCTCATCCCCATCAGTGTGACCCTCAAATGGCACATGAGGGGTACAAATCATGGAACTTCGTTTAGCGTCTCCGTTACTTCCTTCCTCTTCAGCGGGGATAGCTCAGTAAGTATGGGTCTTACGACAGAAAATCTGGGTTCGAATCGCTACCCCGTCCCGACGGGGAAATCTGGTACCGATTCATCCTCAGCTAGTGTCGGAAGTTAAGAAAGCTCCACAAGTTTCACACCTCTTCTAAGTTGCGAGACCAGGTTCCACTTGCATGAACACTGCGTGTCCCACACAGTCACACCGGACAGCTGTAATGACGTCTACGCTGGGGACGGATGTGGGCTGAGACGCGTGGCAGGGTATTTTGGGTACCGTCCCGAGCGCCTGCCTTGGGAGAGCAACAGAGAAACTGACGCTCATCCTTCATGGTATTATATATTGACATTAGATGGAAGACATTAACCAACGTTTAGTTATTTTTTAATCGATCGAAATTCAAATCTGCGTTTACGTTAATCACGGATGAAAATAGTGTGCTGCACTGGTATACACTTGTAACGCTCTTTTCTTCGGAAATTTTCTTGCGTTCGCTGGCGAGGGAGCCCCCCAGCTTCTAAACTGTGTGTTTGCTGCCCACTCCTATAAGAAACGCAGCTGGCCGACCACGGTACAATTTAGTTTAATACTGTGGTCTAGTGGTCAGCGATCCTGGCTACAGATCCAGAGGTCCGGATTCGATCCCCGACGTTACAAGATTTTCTGAGAAGTAGTGGCTCTGGAACTTGGTCCACTCGACCTCGTGAGAATAATTGAGGACCTATTTCAAGGAAATGTCGGCTCCGGTCTAGAAAACCGAAATTAATGGCCGTGGGGATTCGTTGCACTGACCATGCGACACCCTCTATCCTCAAAAGTTGGCACTAAACTTCGCTGACAAGCGGCGGTCGTTCGGTCGGTATAGTTCGCTTGCGGACTAAAATCACGGAGTTTTGATCAATATTAATGAGATCTTAAATAAATAACGTTCAAGATTAAATCCGAACTCCTTCAGCGTTCTTCGAGGATCGACTTCCGCCCACATAAGTTAAATTTGAGTGGATCATGTTCCTGGCGCCCTGTTTGCCGCCACTTTCACGTGCATCACCTCTATCCCGCCACCTGCAGCAATGCAGAGCTACTCTGCATCACACGAACTTCAGCAACCTGAAACATGAACTCTAAGACTAGCGCAGGTGTTATTTCACGTCACACAAACACACGCCATTATTATTTTCGTTGCCTGCAGTTCTATGAGTTAACGTCTGCTAACACCACGACGAAACTTCGCGTATCTGCTGCGGAATGACAATTTATTTGTGTCACTGCGCTGTCTGAAATACACAAATACACATTAAACGTGTCCCTTTCCTTGTTATGATAATAATACTGTATACGTACGAGCCAATTTAAAGAAATGAGCAGAAAAAAATACGAAACTAAATAGCAAAATGCTAAAAAAACAGACGGCGGCCTTTTCTACTCAAATGAATGGCATTTCTCGTCGCAAACAAATTTGCCACAATTCACTTTCCTTATGCAAAATAACGTGCGCTGACGGCTATGCTTGCTATCAGCTGCAGCATCAGCGAGAGAGGTGCGAAATAAATGTTACAAGAGCAGGTGGAAAAGGGTAGTCACGGGATGCGAACGGAAGTATATTTTTTTT
>NW_019720725.1:110817-160382 GCF_002891405.2 Cryptotermes secundus | reverse complement strand
TAATTTCGTTAAAAGCTTCCCAGGCTTCGCTCGCTCGTCCTTCTGACAGGGGCGGTATGAAAGTCAACACGTCAGGAAGGTCGGGTTGGTAGTAACGGCTCGAAACAGAGGCAGCGCGATTCTGATTTTCTGAATTAATGTTGAATTGCATAATTCTGGTACATAATTTAGCGACCTCTGTAGTTGAGTCTGTTTAATTCTGATGGATTTAAACGGGGAGGGCCGCATGAGAAGCGCGCAACAGCAATTTGGAAGTTGGGAGCATCTGAGCATTTGCTCGAACACAAAGAGAAACCAAGAAAACCTGTGTTCAAATGGTCCGTTTTCTTCCACATAATATGTAAGGATCCAGTTCCTAACTTAGAGGAAACACACTGCGTCTCAATTACAAAGACAAATCAAATTATACTGTTTAAAGAAATAATCCCTGTGGGAACCATAAGGAACATACAAACACATTCTGTGCGCAAAATGTCGACTTTCTTAATGTTACAGCGGGTGGTACGCATAGTAACCAATGAATTAAAGTGTTAAAAACCCCACTACCTGACATTTTAGTTGGAAGATATAACGGGTACTTTCAGATTCAATAATATTTGCTTTACTGATAACTGCAACGCTTCGATACATTAAACAGGAAACCTAGGGGAACAGTATGTATGTACTCGTATGTAAGGGGTGAGCCATAAAAACCGGGCCCAGCACTGCGACCTTCAGTGATCTATTAGGGGAAGATAAGTTAAGTGACCAGCTAAGTGACTATGAGCTTGCTACATATAGTTAGCTTGCAATCAATTAATTCGCTATACGTAACTATGAAAATAATTTTACAACATTAATTTTATAATTTGCCACTAGCAGAAGTGTCAGAACACACTTTCGGCCTTCCGGTATTGTAAAACAGACCGAATGAGTCTGTAGGTCCGAGTAAGCGCAAAAGGTCTTATCGTGGACGTCATACTGCGTCAGTGAAACCCTTTTCGTAACAACGTAGCCCCTCCTTCAAAACACTACTGCCATGTCCGCGGGACTGCACTAACGTCAGAGTGACGGCAGACGTGGAGCAGCATTTGAGACTGTAAGGTCTGCCAATGCAGATAAGAGGAACCGCCAGCTGCTTAGCAATCCTCACGGATCAAATGAATTCTACTATTCTACTTAACACAAGTGACTGGCACTAAGGGCGATGACACACGGAGCGGCTTTCGCCGACTCGGCCGCAGCCTTGTGACAAAACACACGGTGCTGCACGTCGATTCGAGTGCCGAGTGCAACATGCGGTGTGGGAGGTAGCAGTGCACAGATGGACCTTCACGAGGAACGTATACATTTCTGTCACTGGTTTGCTGACGGTGGAGGCGGAGAAGGAAACATCGGAGAATATGGATTCACGCAATTGTGAGAGATAGGACTTCAAAAGGTCTATTTTACACTTTATTTAATCAAGCATGACAAGATGAAGATAAATTTTATAATTTCGTTCGTATGTCGAGCGAATCTTTCGACGAACTGTTAAATATTTTAAAGCAAAAATTGAGAAAGCTAGACACTCATATGAGAAGCAGTATTCCACCCGAAGAGAAACTGGTGATAACTCTCAGGTAAGTATTTAGAAAGTATCATAAGTATCTAGCATTTCACACGAAACATTTAAAAAAGACTGGTATCTGAGTGTTCTCCTTCTGGACTGAAACTCGACACATACGTATCCACGGAATCTGCTGGAGATGGAGCTGCTACTATTGTGAACGAAATTGTGATGGAGACTATTTCAAGCAATGATTGATTACCACTATGGTATTGTTGTTTCTTCTGGTGCGCAGGAAGAGACGAATCCAAAGAATAAATCTGTTGTTGTGGTGAGTAACCGGAAAGAATTTGCTGTTGATGAAAACTTGACTGTTGTTGTTGTTGCTGTGGTGGTGGTGATTGAACCAGAAAATTCAATGCGAAGTTTTCCTGCTGTGGTGCTGCATCTGATTTCTTTGCGCGTTCACTGTAAGATATTGTTGCCGCTGATGTTGAGAATGGTCATGAGACATTTCATATTTCCTAATGCACTGCATTATGTCCACTCTGGCTTTCATATTTAAAGCTCTCGGTAAAGCTTTCAAACTGGCAAGGCGTGATAACAAGAAATGACGATTATCATCTTCAGTTTTTTTTTCCATTCTCTTTCTGCTTTCTTTATTGCTCTCCAGAGCTTGGAGGATCTTTGCCTCGACTGGATGAAGTTTCCTGTTTGTCCCTAAATGCTGATTTCGTGAAGAAACTGTTTCAATATGAGTTTCAGCTTCACTCGAAGGTCCCGAATTGTTACCTCTAACTTCACCTACTGCCAGATGTAAGGAACTGGTAGTTTCGCGCGGTAATACAGTATCCTGTAAAGAACACAGTTGTTCCACGTACGTGTATGGTGTTTTCTTCCCAGCAGCACAACCAGATTTCCCTTTTCTTGCCTGTATTTCTCTGGTATATCTGTCTCTCACGTTTTTCCGCTTCTCGTGTAATACTTCCCCTAGAACAAAGAAAAATGCAACTTGAAATGGAATTATTCAGGAGATATTAATATATTATTAACTGGTATGTTTTGAACACTTGCAGGGATGCTCCCTGATGGACTTGCAGTATGCATTCCGAGTGGGCAGATCAACAGCAGGGGCCACTGTCAGAGAAGTTTGTGGAGCAATATGGACATGTTTAGCCAATCATGCATTACCTAAGCTCTCCACAGAAAAATGGCTGGAAATAGCTGAGGGATATGAAAAGTATGCTAACTTTCCTCATTGTTTAGGCGCAATTAATGGAAAGCACGTGAGAGTTGTGCAACCTCCGAATAGTGGTTCTATGTACTATAACTATAAAAACTATTTCTCCATCGTGTTGTTTGCCATGTGTGATGCTAATTATTTATTTACATACATAGACGTGGGATCATATGGGAAATCAAGTGATTCAGGAACATTAAAAAACTCTTAACTCTTTGAAAAGCTGTCTGATGGTTCGTTAGGAATTCCTCCACCAACGCAAATTGCAGATTCATCTCTACATTATCCGTATGTCTGAGTTGGTGACGAGGCCGTCCCACTATCAACAAACTTACTTAGACCGTATGGTGGCAGGCATCTAACTGATACCAAGAAAATATTCAACTACAGACTGTCTAGAGCCAGGCGCTATATACAATGCTCCTTCGGTATTTTAGCAAATAAGTGAAGAATATTTCACAGACCACTAAATGTAGATATTGGTTTTGCTGAAGTTGTAATTAAGGCTGCTTGTGTAACACAAAGGGATGGAAAACGTGAGGACACCTTCCCACAATGTAGTATGCAGAACTTAACGTTCGACAGAGTCAGCAGAGGAAATATGAGAGATAAATTTGCTCACTATTTTTCAGAAATTGCTCTATTAGAATGGCAGAATAAGGTCATTGAAGGTTGATTTCGGACTGTATTCGTGACTACCGAAGTCCACCATAATCTTGCACATAAGGTATAAACTTACCTAATGTCTTTTTCTCTTCTATAGCCGTGTCCTGTTCCGCAAATTTATTCACAATTTTTTCCCAAGAGATTTTCCTTTTTGTTTTGTCCATATAATCACCATGCGTCATATCGCATATTGCTGGTCGGGCATGGACCTCACTGATTAATTTTTCGATGTCAATCCTATTCTCCATCATTCTGTCAACAAAAAGTGGAATAAAATAGAAAACTGTGAGTAAAAGTTTGTACGTTTTTCGTATTGTGTGTAAACAATGTTAAATATTTAATAATAAAGAACTTCATTCCATTACATATTTTTTTCCCCTTGGCTCTACAGCCCCAGTGGGACTAGGCCTACCTCCATGAACTTCGCCGTTCACTTCGGTTTTTCTACATCTTGCACATTCGGTAGGACTCCTTGGGCGGGTGATTAGCTCGTCGCAAGGCCTCTACCTGTACACAAACACAGAAAAACGCACACACACACAAACTAAACATCCATGCCCTGAGTGGGATTCGAACCAACGATCCCGGTTTCCAAGCGAGCGAAGACAGTACATGCCTTAAACCGCTCGGCTACCGTGACCGGCTCCATTACATATGCATATTTTAATTTATATGAGATCTAATACAGGAATACTTACCATTGATTCATTCGCCGCGTCAGAAACTGCTGAGAGTGTATTCAATCTATGCAGCAAAGCGCGCATGAAGCCTTAAAACCGCTCGCTGCACCGCCTGCAGACGACAGGCCGAGTCGGCAAATCTGCCGCCTGTCGGCGAGCACCGCCTTGTCTGTTTTATCCCATCTGATGCACTAGAACTACGCGCCGAGTCGGTGAAAACCGCTCCGCGTGTCATGGCCCTAAGAAAACAAGAAGTTCTGGAAAGAACTAGCGGCATACACTTCCCTTTGCATGCCACCACGAATACCACTCTGCTGGGTCCCTAAGTAGGGACAGGGTTTCAGAACAACCCCACTGGGGCACCAAACAGAATAAATAGTACTATGTGATCTGTGGTTCTCACGACAGTCCAGGGATCTGACGCCGTGTTGTCTGTTAGAAGGACATCTTCGTTTCGGGGGAACGTACTGTTGCCATCTTCGGGACCAAGAGCAAACAAGTAGCGAGCAGAATGACATGGAGGCAGTACGTCCCTCCTAAATGTCGGTAAACTTCTAACAGACCAAATGGCATTATAGCTCGTACGATACATTATTCACAGTCACCGATGTGAGAACCTCAAATCCAACATCAGTAGGCCTAAGGACAGTAGGTCTCTATGGCGAGATTCGAACCTGGAGCCTCATAAATACGAAAGGAGGCTCGAAGTTCCAGCTGTTCCGAAACTACAAGTGTCAGCTGTTATCACGCTGCTTATGATGGGCAAAATGTTGAGATTCGTATACAGATGTAGGGAGAGCCACAAAACGTAAGTTCTAACGCGGGCTCTAGATTCTTTTACCCCTCTCTGTTGGCTCGGTTGCGTGTGTTTACGGTCTCTGTTACAGAATATCCTAGCAACTGCCTTAAAACCAAATTACACAACGCCCAACTAACATAATTCAGGATTACCACCCTCGAGACTCCATCGCCAGCCTCTATATTAACCCTTTATAGACCGAATTTCTTGCAAACAGTATACACAACCTCAGTTCGTACCTCACAGGAAACATGTTACGTCTCCGCTACAAAGCCCAACCGGTTAATGCTGTTTAGGGAAACAGTCGCTGTTTATTGTGAGAACCATACGGAACACACAAACGAATTACGTGGGCAGAATGCAGGGTTTTAGTACGGTAAAGCATATTGTACGTACAGTGACCACTGGGCTTTGGAGAATTAACCGATTCACATACTCTTAACGACTGCACAACGAATCCAGGGGCGCAGCTCCACATTCAGACTACACACACAGTTCGTGCCACGATATTACAAAATCGCTCTCGCGATAAAAGGACAAGGTTGCACAATAATATGCTTCAAAAGAGCACTTCTCACTTGTTGGAGCATCCGTAAGAGAGAGAAAGACTTCAAAGTTCATATTTTTAGCCGCTTTATGTAACAACGCGAGCCTGCAAGGCATTCGCAGTGTGCGTCGGAAATCCAATCAGCAGCACAGGTACTGCACTACAATCACGGTTTGGTTATTTAACGACGCTGTCAGCAGTAGAGAGCATATAACGTCCGGCTGTTGGATGAGTAATGATGAGAGAGAGAGTTGCACGACTCACAGAGTCGTGAGACTTGAAAACAAGGACTGTGCTGGCGAGGACCAGCAGCAATTGTAAGGGACAGACCCGTCCTCTCGTCTCAGAGAGTGCCCAGCATCAACAAACCCGCAACTGTCCGAAGGCAATAAAAATCCGATCATGAGCTCCAAATGAGTGCTTCATTCCAAGACAAACTGGCCGGCTGACCGTCGGTCGTAACATACGGCTCAGACTCAACCACTTCAGTTGAAATCTGCGAGGGAGGCTGTGATAAGAGAACCTTAGCGGGCGAATCTGAAGAATCTCCACTGTTAGGAGCCGGTACTAGGAAACGGCTGGTGAAGACACAGCAGGCTGGAAAAGGCTTAGCTGCTGATGTGGTGATCTGTTATGTGGAGATAAGCGATAGCGCTGTAAATACTTGTAGTTCCAAGTGGTGTGCATAAGTGGTCGATAAATCCGTTCACCAATCCATACCCCGTCTATAGTCACACACCCCTAAATACGTGACAATACAGAGAAGTTCGTAAGGGTTAGGTTTGAGGTTCTCACAGCTGTGAAAACGTACAGTACAATCTTGCGGGATGCGACGCCGGGTAGTTCGGAGGGAGATAGAGGAGTGCGCGTAGCCTCCTTCTTCAGGGTCGACGACTGAGTCAAGCAAGAACCCAGCAGTTGCATGCGGCGTTTCTAGGAAGTACACGGCGTTACAACCCATAAGACAATCCTCTTCAAATTCCTAAACCCTCAGCATTCTTCAGAGTACCAAATCAGGCTACCGGAAACACATAACTGTAGAACTTTCACGCCAGGATTATAGGATGCTGTGGAAAATCTTAGGTTCTTACAGCTGTGACTCTGAATAATACCCTCTTCCTGAACGTGACACCGTGTACTCTGGTAGAAGTTTACCCATATTTCGAAGTAGTTTACTGCCTCCATCTTCAGGGTCGAAGTTCAAGCCAAGTAAGCAACCAGCAAGAAGAAAGCTGAGCCACATTACGTTGTTCTTGAATGTCTGCGATCTTCTACCAAAATATACGGGGTCACATACCAGACGGCTGTATTCTTCAAGGCGTATGAAAAAGTGCGCAAAGTAAACCAGGCTGCATTAATTATCGCTCTGATCTTTACAGTTGCTACTACGTGCACAATTACGTCACTTGCAGGTGCCTGAGGGCTCCTCTGAAGGTTCCAAGGCATGGACCGGAGCCAAGAGTCAGCCTATAAAGCAGACTTCTCTGTGAGCAGAGACGACTCCCTTTCTTAATGGTCCTCTCTTCCACAAAGTTCAAGAGATTATGGCCAAGTTCTGAGCAACCCCGCTCAATACGAAATCCGCTCCAAAATATGGGGGGGGGGGAAGAGAGAACATTAATGTTCTCTACAGCAAAACGGTACTGTAGAATTTTATTAACTGATACGCGGGAATGCCTCTGCAGAGACTTCATACGGCCTGCTTGTTAACAAAGAGCATGGCAATCTTGCTATAACTCGGTCCGGGGTATGAGAAAACTAGTACTACGGTGCAAGATAGACATAACACACATAGTCATAAGCAGTTTGGAGACAGCTGCCTGCAATTTAGCTCCAATTGCCAATACATGGTCCAACATGAATAGCTTCCCCTCGTTTTATGTGCCTGTCAGAAGATGTGGATAATGTTTAGTTATATGTGTCATTTTCTGTAGGCCTATACACATCCAGTTCGTACCTCACTGTAAACACATTGTCTCCTATACAAAGCCCAACCGGTTAATGCTGTTTAGGGAAATATTCGCTGTTTATTGTGAGAACTATACGGAACACACAAATAATATAGAGATTCAGTTCGCACCTCACAGAAAACACATCACGTCTCTGCCATAAAGTCCAACCAGTTGAGGTTGTTTAGGGAAACAGTAGTCGTTTGTTCTGAGAATCATACGAAACAAACATACCCTGCGGGAAAAGTTTAGAGTTGTTTAATGTTAAGACAGAACCACTAACTAATCAACCAACCTCCTCCATGGAGATGTGTTCTTCGTGGGAAAACACCAGTCGCTCAGCTGCTCAAGAATTTCCCAATATTTTATGCAACTCGAAGGTTCACTAACATGTTCATAAGAGCCGTTCACTGGTCCCTATCCTGAGCCAGATTAATCCAGTCCACATCACCCCATCCTATTTATCTACGAATCATTTTAATATTATCTTCCTACCTATGTCTAGGTCTTCCTAGTGGTCTCTTTCCTTCTCGCTTTCACACCAAAATCCTATAAGCATTCCTCTTCTAATCCATGCGTGCTCATCTCATCCTCCTTGACTTGATCATTCTAATTATACTCGACAAAGAGTACAAGTTATGAATCTCCTCATTATGCAGTTAACTCCAATCTCCTATCATTTAAGCCTTCTTCGGCCCAAATATTCTCCTCAGGGTGAGCATAATTACCGTTGTGCTTTAGAGTTAATGTGCGGTCCTGAAGGGCGGATACCATCAAAATGTAAGCGGTGCACTATGTTTGGCATAATATTTTGAGATATCGAGCGAAAATGAATGATTATTATTTATAATAATTAATACTGAAATTGAGTTTATCATTCAATATTATCGGTAAATGAAAATGTCCTTGCAAAAGCATGAGCAAATAGCGCTTGTGCTAGGTAAACAGGTAAAGTTGTCCCTTCGCTTAATTAATCAGGCACCATTCCATAAAGACATATGGGGGAATTTAGGTACAGCTGCACCATTCTTGACCTCGCCACTAGACGGAGAGCTTCATGGCCCGGCACCCACCGGGTAGGAGGCGGGGTGGGCCCCAGAGCCGATCTGAACACTGTGCAGTGCAGAAGAATCTCTTGCTCCTGCCAGTAATCGAACCCCGCCCGTCCAACACGTAGTCCGTCGCAATACCGACTGAGTTACCCCGGCTCCTGTCAAGTGAAATGAGTGATTATTATTCGTAATAATTAATTACAGAGATTATCAATCATTATTCTTGCAGCAACAAATGCGAATGAATTTGCGAAACCATACGCAATAACACATGTATAAAGTAAAGGGAAATACAACGTAACGGATGGTTTTGTTTCTCGTTTCCACAGCTCTGCTTCTGCTGACGTCAGAGTGTGCCCATGCTGCAGATCTGTCCGCTCTCCGAGCAATTCATGCCCAACATTCTGAATATCGCTCATTACTAATACTATGGGGTGTAACGAGTGCAGCTCTGTACATCTTCATGTCCGAAGAGTGAGCCAATCAAGTAGTAAACAGGGTGATGTGGAGAGTGAAGATGGTCGCAGGACGTACTTACCAAACATGGGTAAACTTCCACCAGACTAGACGGTGTCATTCCAGAAGACAGTTTTCTTCAGAGTCACCGCTGTGAGAACGTCAGACCCAGTATACTGACGACAGTAAGGTAAAAAAAAAAGGCAAATCTCTCCCTGTAACAGGCCGTGGAGGCCCACAAGTTTGTCAGACGTCGAGGCTCCCACATTTTCTAGACAATTGACTCACAGGTGGCGGTGAGGTTGTCAACCTTACGCGCCGGCCGCCCTTTACCACCAAGAATATTCAAAGAATATTCCTGAGTCGACCCCAGGGACATAGCGCGGCTGGAGGGATTAGGTCAATTGAAAAATCCAATGACCTCATTGGGAATCGAACTGTAGCATAATGCCTCAACCAACTACGCTACAGCGTGCTCCCACTGACGACAGTAACCAGCTATTATTTCAACGAGTTCTACCTTCTGCGGAATAACGCCGTGTAGTCCGCTGAAAGTCAACGGACGTTTCGGAGGAGCATATCGCCTCCATCTTCAGGGTAAAAAGAATAAATCAAGAAAAAACCCAGCGTGGCAGGTTATTCTTCGACTCTGAAGGTGGAGGCGACAAGTTCCTCCGGAAACATCTGTCGACTTTCAAATAACTAAACGACGTTATATCCCAGGGGCCAAAACTCTGCATGACCGCCAGTGTGATAACCTCCAATCCTACAGCAGCTTAGTACTCAAGTTTTCTAACTCAAATTTTATCGATACGGACAGGAACCGGTTGGAGAGTAACAGCATCCAGTTCCACAAGCTATCCAGCTATTTGTCTCCAGATAACATTAAAGGCCACCTCCCCATACAATGGATCCATCTGGTCTCCAACAGCAGTGACTTCCAAACAATCGCCAGACGAAACTTCTGGAAGACAGTCTGTAGACCAGTGTCTCATTTGTGTTTGACGCCCCACCACCTGTGAGGTGCAGGGTCACATCGGTCCTGTGGACGCCTGTGTCCCCAGCTGGGACATACAACGCACGCGCATTGCAT
Source organism: Cryptotermes secundus (assembly GCF_002891405.2). Lineage (NCBI taxonomy): Eukaryota > Metazoa > Arthropoda > Insecta > Blattodea > Kalotermitidae > Cryptotermes > Cryptotermes secundus. The sequence continues at coordinate 150,372 of NW_019720725.1, read as the reverse complement.
CAGAGGCAGCCGCTTCCAGGAACATTCACCATATGCAGGACTCATTAGGCCGAGACTTTGTGGACCATCTAGTCTCGCATGAAAATTCGCGTTCGGCACGCCTCGCGATATCAAGTTAGAAGAGATAAATTATCAGAAGGGATTATCCTCAGCTGCACATATCGGATAGCTTAATCTCCCCTGTACACTGCTCTGCCTGTCTAATGGTAGGAGTCTGTGTTTTCCTTCCATTGCTGTACGCTCACACACTTAAATCCCATCTTTAATCCCTCAAAACCTAGAGTCCGCATGCGCAACATTAAAAAATCCAGTTCCTACCCGAGAATAAGAGGAATCTATTACACTAAAGGACAAAAACTGAGAGAAAGTCGCAATTCCATTAGACGCAAGAGGGAGACTACTTCTGGGCTGCACCGGCGTGTAGTTCTGAGTCAGACCGACGTTTCGGAGGAACATATCGCCTCCGTCTTCAGAGTAACAAGAAGCCAGGAAGCCAGGAACGAGCAGGCAGGAAACAGCCCAACTACAAGGCGTTATATCCCATAAGACAGTACTCTCCATTGTCACTGCTATGAAGACCCCAAATCCAACAATGTACTCCTTCACGGGGAAGCTATGCTGCTTAGGTGACCCTGCGTTTCAGCATCCTGCTTATACTGGCTCTGCCTGCCTGCACCTGGTTCTTGCTGATCTCTTACTTGGGTTGTACTTCGGCCCTGAAGATGGAAGCAGTATGCTCATTCAAAACGTCGGTACCCATCCACAAGGCGAGCGGAATCTGAAACCGCTAAAATTCCGAAACAGAGTTACAATTCTGTTCACTCGTTCAAAGATGATGTTCTAATCTGGATCAACACACTTCTGTTCCAGTTTAATTTATACTGTCTTTACTTCTTTGCCGATCCAATCGTGCGACCGGCGGTGCACGTAGCACGAATCTCGCTTCTAGCGCTTTCAGTATTTTCGGGTCCCATCAGTATCATGTGGGGCCGCCACGAATTTTTTCACGGCGTGGAGAAGAGGATAGGCCAGTCTTCCGGGTGGTGGTGGGTGGAAGGGGAGCCGATAAACTTACCTTTAAGCTATGTAAAACAATTTCTACTAATCGGCCTACAGTATTTAAGATAGAAGAAAGATTTTAAATAGTTTTAATTCTCATTATTAATATATGGTATATACCCGTATATTTTCAGTTGTTTGTATATATGTTTTTTGATTCGGGGGGGGGGCAGATGTCTGGCTCCCCCCACCCCCCGCCGGCGCCGAAACTCAGTACCTACAGATATCATACGCAAACAGGACGCGATACTAACGTAATCTTCAAGACGTAACTTGACAGAAACTGGTTAGGCGAGCCCGACTGCTCAACAAGCCGCCATGTGCAAACGCTGTCAGTAACTGAGGATATATAGCATCAACTTGTAGCATAATTAATGAGTAATGAATTGGAGAGGAACAGGAAGGAAGCGTCATGGCTTCATTTTAAGTCCTATTCCGGCATCTGAGTGGAGGAATCGACAAGAAACGCGAAAGAATTGAATCGGATGAACCGGTTTCCGGCCCGAGGTTTGAACCCTGAGACGTCTGGTGAACCTGTCGCCACGGAAACTTCTGTGAGGTTAACATGGCATCCCCTAAACATCTGAGACTTCATTACACTGCAAATATATAAAAGGCAGCTAAATAAAGGCGTGGTACCTGAACTGGCAGAAACTCTGAAAAACAGTCGGTCTAACTGACACGCATAGTCTGGCTCTTTGCGCACAAAACAATTCGCAGGACGCAGATTTCACAAGTGCCTCGTATTCGGCTCCGTGCGAAATCATTACTGTTACAAATCTGGCACGGAGAAACTTAAATATCCTTGTTAGAGCTGAGGTCCTTGCGGCGGTTACTATCTGTTGGGATGTTACACCCTGCAGACCGGTAACGGTTTTTTTTATTGCTAGTGGGGTGGAACTAAGTCCCTTGCACTGCGGCCACTTCTGGCCTATTGTACCAGCCCCAGATGATAGGTGAGGGTGATTGTGGAGCAATTCGTGGAATGAAGATTGGCAGGGGAAACCGAAGTACTCAGAGAAAACCTGCCCCAGCGCCACTTTGTCCACCACAAATCCCACTTGACCAGACCCGAAATGGAACCCGGGCCGCCGCGGTGGAAAGCCAGCGACTAACCGCTTGAGCTATGGCGCGGCCTCAAGCTCCATAAGTAAGTAAGTAAAGTATAAAAGTCAAAGCTATCACTGTAACAGGCCTTGGAGGCCCATAGGGTTGTGAGACGTCGAGGCTCCCACATTTTATACACAATCCGCTCATAGATGGCGGCATGGTTGTCATCCTTATGCGCCGGCCGCCTTTTGCCCCCCGGAAGATTCTTGTGGTGGTTGTGAAGAGATCTGCTTAAATATAACGTTGTGTGGTCCCATGAAAGAAAACCGACGTTTCGGAGGAATATGTCTCAATCTTCAGGGTGGAAGAATAAGCCAAGCAACCATCAAGAAGCAAATCTTCAACCCTAACCACTAAGGAACTATGTTCCTTCGACACGCTCACAACCCACAACACCGCTATATGAATCTTTTAAACGAAACGAAAATCTCAAGGTCTGTATAAGGAAATCAAGGGCCGGGATAGCGCAGTCGGTATAGCGACTGACTACGGGATGGACGACTGAGGGATCGCGAGTCCCGGTGGAGGCAGGGATTTTCACTTCTCCATGTCGTCCAGACAGACTATGGGGTTCACCAAACCTCCTATCCTATCCAGTGGGTATGGTGGCTCTTTTCCCGGGGATAAGGTGGCACGGACGTGAAGCTGATCCCTCACCTCCAACTAGTGTCGAGGTCAAGAAAATGTGGATGTATACATCCACTCCCCCATACGTCTTCATGGCGTAGTGCTTAATTAGTTAAGCACAGGGATAACTTTACCTTGCGTCAGCGAGGGCTGCATCCCCATGTTTGAGAACCGTCAAACTAGGCCATGCACAAAAATGTCGTCTCTTAGCACTTGATACGTCTCATATAAAACGAGCACAGTAACATTACAACATAGCGGCCTCCGTAATCTAGGGGTAACGTTCCCGCCTCATGACTCAAGGTACGCGGGTTCAAACCCGGCGGAGGTCGTGGAATTTTTAATGGCGGAAAAATTCAGGGAACAAGTCCTCCGGGAAGGACTTTAAGCCGTGGGTCCCGTGTCGTAGATTTACGGCATGTAAAAGAACCTCATGTCTCTAGGAGACCTCTGAGCTAAATTTGGCCAAAAAGTTTCCTGCCCAAAGTAGTTTCCAATGCCTCCGGTAGATGGGGGAAGTATTAGGTACCACTGCCAGAGGAGGGGGGACCTCTCTGACACAAAGGGACTAACTATTAGATACCACTGCCAGTAGAAGGTTGGAACCTCGCTGGCAGAAAGGGGCTGATAGTAAGCACCAGTACAGGTAGGGTATGGAGACAGTAGAAATTAAAAGGGGGACGCACAATGGACCAATAACTGGTCTAAGTGCATGGGGAAGCCCATCCCCTCAATACTGAATACTGAACATTACAACATTACAACCGGGAATTGAACCCGTAACATCCCGGCTTGTAGCACAGTTCCTGAACCAACTACGCTACCGCGTACCTCCCACCAAATACTGTAGTGCTTAAAATATAAGAGGCGCATTTTACACATTTTTTCCCCCGTTGAAGAACTGAGGCGTGGTGAAGGGGTGTGATTATCTACAGGGTTTGGGCTGGTGACTCGATTTATTGGCCACTTAAACACACCAACTACAAAAATTACAGCGCCGCCGCTAATCTACACAACTCACAAATCACCACAGCACCCGCTAAGCCTTTTCCATCTTACTGCCTTCAAGCCATTTCCTGGCAACGGATTCTAACAGTGGAGATTCTTCAGCTTCACGCGCCCAGGTCCTCTCTTCACAGCCTCCAGCACAGAACCCAACTTTCAACTGGCTTCGTCCCTTGCTTATAACCTCTTTGCACTGACCACCATAGAAACACTCCGTTTCCATTCTTATGGCCCAACTGTTGCATTATTCGTCTCCGCGGGAACGAGTTTACCGAGCCGTTGTCCGGTATATCCGCCCATCTCGCGGTCATTACATAAAAACGGCTCCTCACGATACAATATAATACAATAACATACGTATACCTTAAGTCACGTGCCACATGAGTTTCACTGCTTAAAGTACAGTCTCAGTATATGCAGCACATGCCTTAATGCTAAGATCCTACACGCCCTCCCCCCACATGCAAAACATAACTGTGTACTCGTATTTCGTGCGATTCTTAAAATAAACAGCAATAACTTCCCTTACACAGCATTAACCAACTGGGTATTGTAATGGAAAGAAATTTTTTCTGTAAGCGCGCGGTAGCCTAGTTGGTCGAGGCACTATGCTACAAGCCGGAAGGTCGCGGGTTCAAGTCCCGATGAGGTCATTGAATCCTTCCAGCCACACTATGGCCCTGGGGTCGATTCAGCCTCTAACAGAAATGAGTACCAGGAATTTTCCTGGGGAGTAAAGTGCGCCCGGCTGGCATGTAAGGCTGACAACCTTACCGCCATCTTTGAGCTGATTGTCTAGATAATGTGGGACTTTCAACGTTTCACAACCCTATGGGCCTCCACGGCCTGCTACAGGGATAGCTTTACCTATTTTTACCTATTAGTATAATTTCCATGCATTTTAGGTTCAATGATATTCTGGTTGAGGAAAACCTACATCAGTAAACAATCAATATCCGGCACTTGAATTTCCTCCTGTAACTCGAGAAGAATTCGCGATCGAGCATCAGAGTAACGACACCCAGTAGTGTCTGCAGATTGCTCGTCTCCTGGCGGCCAACCAGAAAAAAAAAATCAAGCTCTGCATTGTTCCCCGAACACGGGAGTTTCTTGCGACTGAGAAGAATTTCGTAAATTTGTAGACGCAATTCAAATGTCTTCCCCAAATCCGTTCTTTTCAAAGGAAGTTCATTCACAACACATCTTGCATTTCCCTTGTTGAACGCAATAAAAATCTTTCTTTGGTCTCAGAAACAATAGAAATCAACAAATTTCGCCTGTCCTTTGCAAATACATCTGTTCTGTGTTAATGTGACGGGGAGCCGAGACAAGGGTCTACGAATGCAAAGGAAGAGCACTAGGAAAAGAAGAGAAACCAGGAGAACGGCACAGCTGCAAACAAAACATGTGAAACACGAACGGGAATTATAAGGCAGAGTTCGGAGACACCAAAAGCCATTAAGCAAATCATAACGGACATATACAGGAATCAACAAATGTCTGCATGGTTCACCGGTCTGACAATTCCATGAGCCAAACACTTCCCCGGAAGACAAACTGCACCTACACAAGCCACACAACACACGGGGCATGTGAACTACGTGTACAAGGTGTCATTTCCTGCAACATCTGAAGGTAAATAATAACGAACCGACCGTTGCTCCGTAGAATACCGAACAATCCGTCTGACCGCGACTGCGCCCTCAGTGCACGTACAGTTATTTCCTTGAAGAAACCACCGATGTAGATTTATTTAAGGATATGGTCCCCCTTGACTGCCCCTGTGGTCTAGTGGTCAGAGTTCCTGGCTACAGATCCAGATGTCCGGGTTCGATTCCCGGCGCTATCAAATTTTCTGAGAAATTGTGGGTATGGAACGGGGTTCACTGAGCCTCGTGGGGATAACTGATGAACTAGTTCAAGGAAATAGCGGCTCCGGTCTAGAAAACCGAGATTAACGGCTGTGGGAACCGTTGCGTTGACCACGTGACACCCTCTATCCGCTAAAGTTGGCACTAACTTCGCCGACAAGCGGCGGTCGCTCGGTCGGTATTGTTCGCTCGTGGACTATAACCACGGAGTTTTTAGTCCCCCTTAGCCGGTCACGATAGCCAAGCGGTCTAGGGCATACACCGTCATCATTCGCTCGGAAAGCGGGATCGTGGGTTCGAATCCCACTCAGGGCATGGATGTCTGTATGTGTGCGTTTATCTGTGTTCGTGCACAGGTAGAGGCCTTGCGACGAGCTGATCGCCCGCCTAATCAGTGTTACCGAATGTTTAAGATCCAGTAAAACGAAGTGAAACAGAAAGTTTCATGGAGGTGGCCCAAAGCCCAAAATGGGGCTGTATCGCCAAAGGGGAAAAATAGCCCCCTTAATTACTGAAACGCGATCAGATGTGATACACACGATTTTGAGAAAATGATCATTTAGTGTTTTAGGGCCCACCTGAAGTGCCCGTCTAAGAGGTTAGAATGACTAGAATCACCGGCCAACGACCTAGGACGAATACATTGGTGAATAAAATCGTCCAACCGTTTAGGCGACAGCCAGGCGCCCACTCATACACAGGGAGGCAGCATAAAGAAACCTTTTCGTATCCAGCAGAAGTCAAAACGTGAAAAATCTGCTAATAAAGAGACTTGCTCATATTTACTTACACTTGAGAGCGCGCGGGACAGAATATGATACGACAAACCAAATAATTTTTTCTGTCTCCCTTAGTTTTTCACTCGTTTCGGACGAACAGAAGAGAGGGTCTTCCAGCCCCTGGTTATAAATAACAAACTTTAGCGCGCTGTTCATATTTTAACCAATAACACTCAATATAATCAAAGCGCTAGTTTCACGTAACTCACAGTATACTCTGCATAGGCACTCACCCAGCAGACTACACGGTGTCATTTCTAGTTGGTTTTTATGACGGTGTAACTAGACTATATAGGCTGAAACTGTAGGATGGCCAATAATGAATTGGAAAGGACTTGCCAAGAAGAGCCCGTATTACTCCAGCATTTCCATGGAGAGGCGGAACAAAACCATAAAAACATTAGGATATCAGGTGTCCCGGCCAGTCCTCCCCGATATGCCAACCGCTTTCACGCTCGTATCTTGCTCGACTTATTTGACCCTGAAGACGGAGGCGATGTTCCTCCGAAACGTCGGTTGCCTTTCAACAGACTGCACGGCGTATATCCCAGAAGACAGTACTCTATATAACCACTGGTGTGACAACCTCATATCCTGTTTACTGCATTCTGTTCTGAACAGATCTATGGTACTCATACGCCGGTGGGAAATTCAAACCTACTGGGTTACTGCTTTTCGCGCACACAAACTCACATCAAACATGAAACTATATTCGAGAGCAGTTAAGAGGATAAATTGCAGTTCTTTATCCGACAGAAGTCCCTCCCACAGCAAATCTTTTCCCGCCATAATGACCAGGAAACAAGGCCTTAAACTTGCGACAAATTAACAGGAATAACACACACATACATTGCTCTTGTTTCCGTGTTAACCAGATACAGAGAGCGTCGTTTAATTTCAGTTGATTCGCCTCAAGGCAGCGCAACAGTACTTATATATACTACGTAATCATGCGGTGAGACTTGGCGACTGTTGGCACTGATTCGCTCAACCTACCAAGGTCCCTGGAAGTGTTGGAACACACATAACTCTATATCGGCAGTGCTGGCTGAACAATGCATGGAGTACTCTGGTTCCAGGGCTGGCAGGACCCCCTCAGCTCTCGCAAGCCCAATTAACGCAAATTCAATGACGATAGACGCAGCACTGCACGTTTTTTTTTTCCTTGGCACTACAGCCCCAGTGGGCCTAGGCCTACCTCCATGAACTTCTCCGTTCACTTCGGTTTTTCTAGATCTTACACATCCGGTTGGACTCCTTGGGCGGGTAATCAGCTCGTCGCAAGGCCTCTACCTGTACACAAACACAGAAAAACGCACACACACAAACTAAACATCCATGCCCTGAGTGGGATTCGAACCCACGATCCCGGTTTCCAAGCGAGCGAAGACAGTACATGCCTTAGACCGCTCGGCTACCGAGACCGGCGCACTCCAATTTACCTAAGTAAATAACTGCTGCAGTGTATTGTAAGACTTGAAAGGTGGGGGGTTCCACTCAGACCACTGCTGGGCCCAATGTAAACCTCTAATCTCGCCAGGGCCTTTCAAACAGTCCCGTCCTCAACAGGTAAATAATTAGACTGCACATGAAAGAAAATCATCCGATTACAGTGACCGCGCGGTCTAAGGTATGAACTGTCTTCTCAAGCTCGAACACTAAGATCGTGGGTTCGAATCCCACTCGAGGCATGGATGTCTGGCTGCGTTTCTGGGCGTAGATAGCGGCCTTGCGACGGGCTGATCCCCCATCAAAGGAGTCCTACCGACTGTGTACAGATATAAGAAATTGAAAAAAAAAACGGCCAAGGTCCACGAGGGCTGTACAGCCATAGATACATAAAAGAAAACCACACATCAAACCATTAATGTAAACTGTACAACTGTGAATCATTTGGCGATGATCTGAATTGACCTTCGTCGAAACACGCGATAAGAAGAAATGTGCGTTAGACGGGGTAAAACTAGCGGTTCTGATGTTTCCAACAGTGCCAACACATCGGGAAATTGGTAAGTACTGTTCCCTCGTCTTCCCGGCAAATGTGACAAGATTAAGTAACTTCCACAAACTATGGTAAAATAAACACAGCTAGACTTACGTGGGTAGGCACAACACCATATTGGCAACGCCTTTTCTTTTAATTCTGTAAAGAGAAGCGTCAGTATTCAGTTACCTAACGGGTCTGGTACATTCGTTTATACGTGTATAACAACCCTGTACAGGACAATGTAACTTTTGTTTCCTACCACGTACCTCACAGAGAACACCCTAAGATATTATGCAACTTACTGCACACTCATGCCAAGAGCTGCGGTGAAGTCCTTTGCTGAGTTTCGAGCCTTCATTCCGCTGTTTACAGCTTCCTTCAGCTGCCAAATGTCAGTGTTATTCCTACTTTACAGTCTCCGCTATTATGTACTGTGATATTGACACGAAAAGCAGCCATATCCCGGGAGAATGGGTACTTCTGTCTGGTTTTAACACGGCCATTATTCCACTGTGGAACCAGAACTAATTTAATTCCCTCCTATTGTCCTTGTGTGTGTTCCTGGGGAAAGCGTTCTTCACCCAGACTGTGTAAGCAACTCTTAATGAAACTCTGTATACTGGAAACAAAATAAATACAAAGGAAAGCTGTTGTCAAGAAAGGAGCTTGGTTTAAGTACTCCACAAAAACTCAATAAAAAATACAACACAATGATGGTAAACATAGGCCAAATATCCTCTTACAAGATGGCCTTAAACGTATTTACTCTTAGTCCAAACTCTGTCGGTTGCACAAATTTACGTTCCCCAGTCGATAACGTCCCTAATTAGAACAATTTTAACCAAACAGTAACTCTTATATACCTTTAGGTTTACTCCGGCATGTAAATTTGAATCAAATTTACTCTCTCCTTACACGTTTACACCACGTCGACTGTTTCCAAATCCCGTCTACCTTCCTTTTTTTACTTACTTTACCTACGGTTTATTCAACGACGTTGTCTGCAGGTCCCACCAGACAGCGCTGGGTGGCAAGATGTTTACTGACTCAACTCACTTTATCAGGAACACATCTTGCCAGTCTGCAGTTTTAGTCGCCAACAATTGGCTTAGAATTACTGGGTTTTGCATTTTGTCCATCGTCCTGAGGGCTCAAGCAGTTAGTCGCTGGCTTCCCACCGCGGCGGCCCGGTTCTGGTCAAGTGAGATTTGTGGTGGGCAAAGTGGCGCTGGGGTGGGTTTTCTCCGAGTACTTCGGTTTCCCCTGCCAATCTTCATTCCACCAAGTTCTTCATCATCATAACCACCCAGGGCAGGTACAAGAGGCCAATCAGTGGCCGCCGTGCCGAGTGGACCCAAATGGACTCCACCCCCCACTATGCGAATTAATTGTCCATCGTCCGATATTCTAAAAACTGGAGAACACAACGTTTCGGAAAGTGGATCTCTTTCCGCCCTCAGATAAGAGAGGAGGCACCTCTGCTGGGTTTCTTATTAAGAGCGGACCTCAATCACTGGAGGATGTGACTGAGGTTTACTCCTTCTAAAGACAAATACTAAAATACAAATTATATATTAGTTTAAAACAATCTTAAACTTACATAAAAACCGTACATTACCAGATGTTTCGGGTGTATTCTTCGGTTACAAATTATAAAGATGTATTCACTATTCAAAAAAAGTAAAATTATCCCTATAACAGGCCGTGGAGGCCCACATGATTGTGAGACGTCGAGGTTCCCCAATTTTCTAAACCATCGGCCCACGGATGACGGTAAGTTTGTCAGCCTTAGGCTCCGGCCGCCCTTTACCCCCAGGGAGATCCCTGGTACTCATTTCTTTAGAAGTTTAGTCGACCCCAAGGTCATAGTGCGGTTGGAAGGATTAGATAAACTGAAAAATTCAATGGCCTCACTGGGAGTCGAACCCACGATCTTCCGGCTTGTAGCGTAGCGACTCCAACTACGCTACCGCGTGCCCCGATGTATACGCTACTAAAAACTAAAACACCAAATGGTAAAATATGGATCCATATTAAGGTAACTCAATTCAAGAACTCAGACTCATATTTTTGTGACTGGCCTGATGATGACCTAGGAAAGGATGAAACATGTAGCGCAACACCTGTGTATAATAGGTATTAATAAAGAAAATGTTGGTACGTTAATATCTATTTTTGTCTTCATTCTGTAGATATTATTGTTGTATAGACGGCCTCATTTACGCTATTAATCCTTCTAAGGGACTCAACAGAGTAGATGCCTCCCCTCTCACCTGAGGACAGAAATAGACCCAGTCTCCGAAACGTCGTGTTCTCTCTCGTTTCTTGACTACGTGACGACGGCCAAAGTCCAAAAAGAACAGTAATTCTGAGTGTTATACACCGTCGTCAGAGCCCTGTAGAATCTACTTGAAGCACTGGGCGTTAGCCAACTGTGTGCGTCCACACAGCCCACCGCTCCTCGTGGCCAGTACATCACCAGCGCACCCTTTCAGCACAGTGGTACCTACAGGTACCACCTGCTATAACAATAACAATAAAAAAAACGTTTTGCTAACACACTGTATGTGATTCGTATGGTTGTCCCCATAAACAGCGATTATCTCCCTAAACTGTATTAGTCGGTTGGTGTTTGTTATGGTGACGCAGTGTTTCCTGTGAGGTACGAACTGTGTTTTAAATATTATTTATGTGACATTCAGGCTTCAAATGTAACATGCCACTGTCGTAACAAACACGTCAGCTTGGTGGCTCTATTTACACAGTTCACGGAAGAGAACTATCCCTAATGTATCTGTCAGAACTGCAGTACTATCTACTAATGGATGTGATGATATTCCTTTGTATTGCCAATCCTAAATAACTCCCAGATGCGTTGATATAACATATCAAACAGAATGTTTCTCTCTGCGGATAATATGGGCATAAGGGCATATACTACTACGTACTCTGTCTAACACGATGTGGTCAATTAGGCATTTTAACCCTTTGTAAGGTACCGATTCACATAACATTTTAAATATTTTACCCCTCAGAGAATACACCACATATCTGTTACAAACATCAGTCTTCAGTGTGCTCAACGAAAGAACTGTTGTTCCCACAGCAAGATTTGTGTGCAGAATTGTTATATACCGTCAAAACAAGCGGTCCATATATTTACCACAGGCTCAGAAAGCCTCATTCTCTCTCATACTCTTTGCTAAACCCACATTATGCCCTGGTCATATTTGCATCTTGTAAGAACTTCGGGAATTTTAGCCCGCTGAAGTCAGAAAAATATCTAAGTAAGATTTTAAAAATTCAGTTCGTACCTCACAGGAAACACTACGTTTTCATTATAAAGCCCAACCGGTTAATGCTGTTTCGGGAAATAATCGTTGTTTATTCTGAGAATCACACGAAACACATACGTACACCGCGTACGTCATGCCTTGAGTACGTAACCTTGTGTAAGAGAACCCGTGTGTCTCCAACGAGACCCCTGGCATGGCGACTTTCGTTCCCATCGCGTGTTAAAAACCGAAGGTAGTAACTTTATAATGATGACGTAACGATGAACATCACGATCTGATTATGACGCACGGTTAAAGACATTGGGGACACGATGTACTGCCCGACTGGGGTGTGGCAGATGGCTTGTTCTAGCTGTCAGAGATGAAGAGTTTCAAAATTCTAGTTGTAACAGAAAACTTACATAAACTGTACATAACCGTCAGGTGCCGATAACTTCATTTCGTTTGCTCTCAGTCACGACACACTATGATTAATTACTTTATCTTGATCGATTTTATTTGCTTAAATTTCAGATAACGCTTTTCGAATGTACATTCAAACACACGACATTTGTCGAAGAGCGAAACGGCCTCTGTAATGCAGATGGGAAATAAATGGAAACGTGTGGATGATTTCAGCCCACTCTGATACCGTATCGTGCTGTTCGTGTGCCTCTTCCCTTGGCAACTTCTGAACCAATATGCGCTCCTCTCTCACATCGCTGTTTCTGAACATACAGGCCGCAACCCTAGTGTAACCGGCAACCTGAGTTCTGTAAATCTCTTTAGAACAGAGCTGTATCCTCGCACAGCTTTCGAAAGTCGGTAAGGTTCAACATAGACCAAGTGAAATTACTATACTTTTCTATGTCTTCCTTAATCTTCGCATTTTTAAATTGCAGACTCGAAGACAAGAGCTTCTGAACTGAATGGCTGCAAGCATTACCCGAATTGAGCTTCCTGAGTGCGACTCTGATTCATTGCTGTTGTTCCGAATATTTTAATTTGTCCATAATTTCGACGCATTTGCTGACTTAATTTGGGCTTCGGCCTGCCTTCTGGTGAAGGGACACGAAGAGAAACAGTTTGTGAGTCTCTGCTTCTGGACCAGCGTACTTACAGAGTTCTGTGTTTCTCTTTATGGCTGTCAGTACACACGCCTACTAGAGCCTGATTAGGTGCGTGGCGTGGTAGTAGCGCCCCAGGTTCGAATCTCGACTGAGACACCTGCTATCTTGACCGAGGAACGTACATGTCATAATAACATGTCGATTCAGGCACAAATGCTTCTTTCCAAACACTCTGCGTATCATGACATCATCTGTTGCTATGAAGGGTGTCCCAGGAGAAAAGGTCAATGTTCTGGGAGGTCACGGAATCGGTCATTCTAAGCAAGAAGTGTGCATGTGTGTGGGTCCTATTCCGAACGGTTTCCGAGATAGAGCTATTTCACCGTACACTACACTGTACACTGTACATTGTACAGACGAGCAAAACGCCATGTCCTCACACGAGTTGCACCGAGATAGAGCTATTTCACCGTACAGTACACTGCACACTGTACAGACGAGTAACACGCCATGTCCTCACACGAGTTGCACCGAGATAGAGCTATTTCACTGTACAGTACCGTACTGTACACTGTACAGACGAGTAACACGCCATTTCCTCACACGAATTGCACCGAGATAGAGCTATTTCACTGTACACTGTGCAGACGAGCAACACGCCATGTCCTCACACGAGTTGCAAAGTGCACTGTTGTTGACGGTGGAATTCTCGGAAATGTATTAGACTAGGTAAACTGTACCAATTTTGTCACTTGAACAATAAATACCGGTATTAGAAACAGTACGTAATATCTTTCTTATTAACAGTTTTGGAACTGCACAGTGAAGCAGCTCTATCTCGGAAACTGTTCGGAATTGGACATATTGCTTACAATGACCGAAACTACGACCTCCAGAATACTGACATTTCTTCCTGGGCCACCCCGACGGCGTCATAAAATAGCCAAAACAAAATTAATCCCAATTCCGAATTCTTTTCCAACTTCGAAGGGGCCGGTCTCAATTACGGCCCTCTCTCTTTTGACTGCAGACAACAGAGCGAGTTTCCTTAATGTAATGTCTTAAGAAGAAACGCAGAAGACAGATGTGTTTCAAGACATTAAAACTGATTTAATATTCTGTTTCAGTACGCTTCTTGGGCAATCTACACTAATATTTAGTTCGGTAGCGGATGTAATGTTTCTGCGGCAGAATACTCGTGTCTGGTGTGAACACGTGGCGACGTGCGGGCCCTTCCCTTCTGGGGCCTCGTGCCGCATTTCACAAAACGCCTTGCTCTGCTACTCCGTTGTTCATCCAGACTTCGCAGATGCTGTCTCACTCACAATACTATCTAAATATCTTTCACATGCTTCGAAATTCATTTAAACCTTTCAATACTAACATGCGTTCACATAATATTTAAAAACTCAGTTTCTACAGGACAAGGGAACGCGGTAGCCTAGTTCGTTGAGGCACTATGCCGGAAGGTCGCGGGTTCGATTCCCGATGAGTTCAATGGATTCTTAAATTGGCCTTGGGGTCGACTCAGCCTCTAACAGAAATGAGTATCAGGAATCTCCCTTAGCGGCCGGCGTAAGGCTGACAACCTTACCGACATCTGTGAGCCGACTGTATAGAAAATGTGTGAGCCTCGACGTCTCACAATCCTATGGGCCTCCACGGCCGGTTACACGGATATCTTTAAGTTTTACGTTTTACGTTCCTACAGGACAGAAAACATACTCCGTCACCAATACCAGGATCAATCGATGAATGCTGGTTTGGGAAATAATCGTTTTCTTTTCTGAAAATAACATGAAACATATGAACCAACTGTGTGGGAAATAAAACAGAGTTTTCGAATGCTAGGCAGCTGGTATATACAGAGTGTACCAGGAGGACAGGTCAGTATTCTGGGAGGTCACAGTATCGGCCATTCTAGGCGAAAAAAATCATATGTACATGTGATCTATTCCGAACGGTTTCCGAGATAGAGCTATTTCACTGTACAGCACACTGTATACTGTACAGACGAGCAACACGCCATGTTCTCACACGAGTTGCAAAGTGCACTGATGTTGACGGTGGAATTTTCGGAAAGTATTATACTAGGTAAAATGTACCAATTTTGTTACTTGAACAATAAATACCGGTATTAGAAACAGTATGTAATATCAACAATTTTGGAACTGTACAGTGAAATAGCTCTGTCTTGGAAACCGTTCGGAATAGGACATGCGTACATATTCACTTTTTGCTTAGAATGACTGATACTATGACCTCCCAGAATACTGACCTTTCCTCCTGGGACACCCTGTATATTAACTTCTGTGTGGTTAATTTGATGTATTATTATAAGCGCTGGACATCAAACCTGAAACTCTTTATAACTACATTTTACACGGATTCTAAAGGGTTCTGACGTCTCTGCCTCAGACCCACCACAGTAGGTGTCCCCTCCTCACCTGAGGGGACGAAGGGACGAAGTCCAAACGCCCAGTAATCCCTAGGGTACGGATTTATGATTGGCCACAATGGCGTTCCATGCCTTCAAATGGACAGCTGTGGTTGTTTGGTTTGTTTCTGGAACCGAATAAATTAGTCGAAACAGGAGCCAACACGCAACGCTGAACAAGTCGCTCTGCGGTGACGTGACAGCATGATTAGTACATCGCAAAGCGAGCGCTACACACAGCACTGAAGTCACAAGAAACAAGATTCAAATTCCATATATAAACATACCACATGGTTAGTTTTGCGGTCGTCCCCTAGGTGTGACGTCAATAAGAACCTTGAAATGGGAGAGATACTGGAATGAAGAGTTCCTGTACGCCTTGCCTATTTACTCGCTGAAATACTCTGAAAAGGAACACGCGAAACTACCGTGTCCCATGTGGATTTGAAACATACGCAAAGTTAATGGTAAAACAACATTCAGTCATATTATTACATCCCTCTAGCAAATGAAGCATGTCCAGTATTAATCCTTCATAAAGCAGTGGCAAACCATTCAAGGACTCCGCGTGTTGCCCGCAGTGTACATTTGGCTCTGATGTGTCTCAATAAAGGCGATTATTTCTGTAAGCAACATTAACCAACCGATTTTTGTAACGGAGACGCAGTGTGTTTCCTGTGAAGTAGGGAATGGATTTGTAAATATGTCGATTAATTTCTCGTTTAAAAGGATTAAACCTCCTTCTCTGGGTAGTCACAACGAAAATTAAAAAAAAAAAAAAAAAAATCTACTTAATTACACAGGGGGCACGCGGTAGCGTACTGGGTTGAGGCACTATGCTACAAGCCGGAAGGTCGTGGGATCTAATCCCGTTGAGGTGGATTTTTTTTAAATTGACCTAATCCTTCCAATCGCCCTATGGCCCTGGGGTCGACTCAGCCTCTAACAGAAATGAGCACCAGGGATCTTCCTGGGGGTGAAGGGCGGCCGGTGCGTAAGGCTTACCTTACCGCCATCTGTGAGCCGATTTTCTAGAAAATGTGGGAGCCTCAACATCTCACAACCCTATGGGGCTCAACCGCCTGTTAAGGATATACCTTTACTTTATCTAATTACATATGCTGTATGTCCACAGAAGGGACTGAGAGAACTGTCTCTAGTCCAGCTGCAATTGTCAGTAGAACTGCATGAGACATCAGTACAGGGTCCAACAAGAATAGCTTCCTTTTCTTTTGCCAGTCAGAAGATGAGGATAATGTCACTTGTGTCACTGCGGTATCTCCTTCCATTGCACCATCGCTTCGCGTATGTTAATAGGCCTAAATATACAAACTGTTTCATGCCTTAGACCGTGCGGCAACTGTCTAATCAAAATGCAGAACTTCTTAATGTTAAAACAGATGGTAGGTATGGTAACCACTATACTACAAAGCGTATATAAGAAAGAAAGTATGATTTACAACATGTTGCTAAAAACGTATTTTTTCACAAGAATGAGGGAACATTCATTTTTTCCTGAACGAAGCAATATTTATGTTAGCATCGCTGGTGCAACATACAGCTGCCATGTCAGTAATCGGACAATGCCATGTGTTCAAGAGTCCTCAAGAGATTCAGCACCGTTCACGGTACTTCCTGTACCGACCGGAGGTGGCAATAAAACCGTCATTTCAATCGACATATAAGCCGAAGTAAAGTCTTCCCTGTGCTTTAAGCATCGTGCCACAAAGACTGGACAATGGAGGTTTGGCTCCACCATTCCTACCCTCCGCACCGCAAGAAAGTGACCACTCAGCTTTACCCCCCGGTACCAACTGGACAGATATTTTGGTGAGCCCCAGAGCCATTATGGACGCTACAGACGAGAGATAATCTCTTGTACCTGCTGAGAATCGATCCTTGTTCCTCGGTCGTCCAGCCCGTAGCCCAATCCCTATGCTGAGTGACCTTTCCTGTCAATCGAATAGTACTCACGAAGAGAGAAGAATTATTTGTACATCGCTCTTACTGTATTGTGGCAATGATAAATGTTTAAAAAACTTCAGCTTCTTAATTATATGAGTTTAGGTGCAAGAAAGGACCCGAAACTCACAGCCATTACAATTCACCAATACTCCGTATTTATCCAGGCAGGATCGTGAAATCGACATTCATAACTCATTCACCAGTTTCCGAAGAGTTCTAACTATGCAAAAAGGATCTAACGATCATCAAGTGATCGCGGGGTAGTTAACAGCCTTTGTAAGTTGTGAGGTTTCCGCGGTGATGATACACGTTGCGACGTTACTTCTGAAGATGGACGAAGCGTGTTGCTCCGAACGTCGGTATCTGCTCACAAAACTACACGGCGCCAGAACCCACACTTAGACTGCATTTCAGAAGTACTGGACATTCAGCACTGCTCTAAGAAGGCTCTATGGTACATAATCAGTGGCCAGAGTCACGACTAATCCCCAACCTGTGTGTCGCATGTCGAGGTGTACTGAGAAAATACGGATTTGCATGCGTTTCTACACATTTAACGGGATTGGAAAGGGCGGCAGACCAACATAAAATTCACAACGACATTCTTTGTAGTTTATGGATCACGTGGAAGAGCCGCATTTATGAGCTCGCTTTGTGACAGACAAAATGGCCGCGTAACGTTACGTAAAGATCTCTCTATCGAATCGCGCCCACACTTGATTAAGGGTTTACGATATACATAAAACGTTCATTTACGGCCTTCAGTAAACTGGACGAGCAACTGTCTCACATCTTCCAGTGAAAGTCTCCCTTACTGTATCAGGTGGCGGTAACGCTCTACACTTCTAATCAGGTGGTACCGGGTTCGAATATTGGATGAAACACCGGCTATGCCAATAGGTTTTTATGGTTTTACTCAGTCCCTCAGGCAAACGCCGCTTCAGTATCCTGATATGGATCTTTTCAAGATCATCATTCAGCTATCGTCCTTCCATCCGAAGATATATGGTCTAGTTGCTTTTCTTTTCCCACTGACTCTATAGCCCCCTTGGGTCCTGGCCTCTGATTTTCAGTTTAATGATCATTTTACAGACGGTAGGACTCCTTGGACGAGTGATCAGGCCGCCGCAAGGCCTCCACCTAAACACAGGACAACACAAACAGAATGAACACATACATACACAATGGTCTAGCTGCTAGTCACAAAATAAGCAAGAGAAGAGAAAGAAACGCCTACAACTATATGATAAAATGTGGTAAGGGCGAAGAGAGCTCGTTCATTCCTCCTGTTACCTTAGAGACACGTGGTGCTGTTTCTTGTTGCGGCAATTCCCTGTCATTCTTTTTAATTGCCTGCTTCGTCAGAGACTACGGCCAGATTACCTATCGTGTTATTTCCGCAATTTCTCTGCTTGCACACTGCACCTCTACAGCATAACCATCTTTGAGGCTTTGCAAACGAAGGGCTCGGTCGCATTTATAGACAGTCGAGAGCATAACGTCCCTGTTTTGTATTTGGTAGGTACCGGGTTCCAATCCTGGCCCGGAGTTTTCTTTTCTTGCGACTCGGTCGTTCCTGGCAAAATACTGGGATATTATCTCAAATTCAGCCACGGCCACTTCCTTCCACATCCTTCCGAAGTCACCACATTAACAACCCCAACATCAGACGTGCATGTTGGTGTAGCGGTAACGCGCTGCTCGGTTCGAATTTCGGGGTGAAATTTCGGGTACACTGAGGTCTCTCGTGGTCTTAATCAGGTCTTCCAGGAACATTCCGGTGTAAACAACGTCCACCTAGTTCCAGATCCGTTACAATTCACCATTCACCAACCGCCTTACCATTCGACAAGCCTACTCACTCACTCATGGAGCTGAGCCCTTCTTGAGAAGCTGCCAGTTGTGCAGCTACTCAAGAACTTCTGAGTATTTTATGGAACCCGAAGGTTAATTATCGTGTTCCAAGAGCCCTCCACGGGTCTCTATCCTGAGCGAGATCAATCCAATCCACACCATCCCATCCTATATCTCTAAGAACCATTTTAATATTGTCCACCCACCTACGCACTGGTCTTCCCAGTGGTCTTTTCCATCTGACTTTCCCACCAATATCCTACATGCATTCCTCTTCTCTCCCATTCGTGTTACATGCCCTGCCCACCTCATCCTCCTTGACTTGATCACTCTAATTATACTTGGAGAAGAGTACGAAGCTCCTCATTATGCAGTTTTCTCCAACCTCCTGTCACTTCGACTCTCTTCGGTCCAAATATACACACACATATATATAGGTATATATATACACATACATACATACGACGAAATATCGCAGAGCCTAAAGGTGCATGGATGGAGTTTTACGATACGTCAACGTCACACACCGCCTGGACATAAACGTCAGCCTACGGGGAATCGCCCTTTTCTCTTCGAAAAACATATAAACGTATTTTATGAACGAATTGTTACGCGCACGTATATACAGCCCAATCTGCACAGCTCAGCTGAGCTCAGTCATCAAACTCTGATTGCTGGAAACGTAACGCTGTACACTCGAGTGGGAAACAATCCTTCTTCGTATCTCGGAGATCCCGGGACCTGCCGTCCTTCGTGGTATTTCTCAGTACCACCTACTAACAGCGTTACTGAATAAAAGTAAAAGGTGAAGTTGTCCCTGTGCTTAACTCATTACGCACTAAATCATGAAGGCGTATGGGAGAGATTATAGATCCACGCATTAACCTTGGCACTTGTTGAGAGTAATCAGCTTCACGCTCCGGCCGCTTTATCCCTGGGGAAATACCCACCTGGTACCCATTGGATAGGAGGCTGTGTGGGTATAGACGTGGAGACGAAAAATCATGTCCTTACCGGCACTCAAATTCCGACCCTTCGGCCGTCCAGCCTGTAGCTAGTCGCTATACCGACACAAACGACAAACAACAGGCCTATATCGCACGTACAGTAGGACAGGTTTCTAAAATAACTACCGTTTAAAGCACTCGCTGCAGAGACCATAAAGATTAGTGACGCCATGCAGTCTGGTATGTATTTATGGACGTTCCTCCGAAACGTAGGTAAACACCTGAGAGGTCTCACGGCTTCGCACCAGAGAAGACAGTTAACTCCTGCTCTGTTTTAGCCCCTCTGTATACCAGAGACTACTGAGAACCGCGGGTCTCACTGATGCAGATAACGACCACCGAAAAACCTCTGAAACCACACGATAAAAGCAAGAAACGACAATACATACCCCATACCTCAGATGAGATTCAAACCCACGATTCCAATATTTAAGCGGTCAACTACCGAAAGAAACAGAGCCAATTATGCGTGGCCGTAAAAGCCGGTAAGGCAGAATGTAAAGTTGTCCCTGTGCTAAATTAATTAAGCACTATGCCATGAAGACGTATGAGGGAGTGGATACACAGTTCCACGTATTCTTGACCTGGGTTCTAGTTGGAGGTCAGTCCTAAAAGCCGGTAGTGACCGTTAATTCATACCCAGTTTCATAATACAGCAATGTGTGTGTCAACGTGGCCGCTGTAAGGGCGTATTTATCTCGCAAACTCATTATAACGACGATAATAACGGCGAACACGTAGATTAGCTTCAACTGTCACGCACTTTCCTTGCAGGCATATGTAGTGTCTACTCTACACCAGGTAAACTTTGTGCACATGAAGAGAAACTGTCGCAATGCAGGTCGCCTTCTCGTAACTGCTTTAACGTGAAGAACTCTTCATTCTGCCCACAGTGTTTTCCCTGTGAAGTACGAATTGAATCTCTATATTATCTGTGTGTTCCGTGTGGTTCTCACACTATACAGCGGCTGCTTCCCTAACAGCATTAACCGGTTGGGCTCTGTAGCGGTGACGTAATGTGTTTCCTGTGAAGTACGAACCGAAATTTGAATAATTTTTAGATGAATTTCTCCCTTTAATGTTGTAACCAATGTATTGGTACACCCAACGCGTTATCTTTTGACACAAACAACGCAACAGCACACTTGTTACAGAAACCTCAAGGGGGCTCTGTGTTCTCCAGTTGCAGGACTGCTGGCTAGAAGTCACTGTGTATCCGAACATTCCAGCGACTGGCCACCACGACACTGATGCTCTTGTCTTGCCACTGCCGCACTTCTCATGCAATCTAAATCAAACTACTCCTTACGGAGGTCCCCAAATTACCTTTCCAAATTGTGCAAAGTGTCAACCAGACATTTATAATTCCGCGGCTCTTTTCGGATGACAAAACTTACTAACATGAATAAAAAATTCGTTCATGATCAACCGGGCTAGTGAGCACTGCTCAGGCCCTGGGTTAACTTCCATGCACGAAACTGGCGTACCAGGCCGTCAGTTTCGAATGTTCCCCAAATTTCTCTCCCTCTGAAATTTCAAAGGCCCAGAATACAATGCGGATATATTTTCGAGGGATATCTGTCCAGCAATGGCAACATCACGCGTCGGTCCACAAATATGACGCACCGGGCTATGAACCCAGGCATAAGCGGTAGGAGAGCAGCTGTTGGAAGCTTCATGTCCATTCAGGACATTTTCAAGATGTACAAGTTAAACTCTTTATACAATTCTAAATATGTAATCCTAATATTACTGAACCGCCTGTTTGCAAAACACCATCTAAACCAGAGAACACATTACATCTAGCGAACTTCCGGTCCACGAACCCAAAGCAACATTGCAGGCGAATACAGGTGTCCGTCGGTAGTTTGGGCAGGTGTAAAGTATAGGAGGCGACTTATTTATCGACCACATTAATTACAATCCGAATTTTAGTACAGCTGCCCGAACTCATCTTCAGTGTTTCGCGTCCCCGAACTCCTCACCTCCCCCTTAAGTTTTTGTTCAGACATCGGAGCATTTTCGTTTTCAAGGCATCTCCTCCACAACCCGCCCGACACCTCGCTCTGCACATTCCGGGGAGGTTTAAAATAGTAACTCAGCCACCCAATTGTGCCAAATTTCACTTTCGGTTCAGTCATCATAATTCGAAAGTCTGAAATTGTTGGAGCACGGATATCAATAAAACAATACAAATCCAGGTCCGTCGGCGTGTCACAATGTAAGCAATACTGGACAGCTGCAATTCGTGCCGCAGTATACAGTTGCCACAAAAACTGTTTGTACCTTGGCAGTCTGAACCGGCATTCGGGTGCACATACACGTCACAATGCCAAATAATCATTTATTATGGTAATTTAGGTTTCTGTCATAACTATCGTTTCCAATGACACCACGATTCTTACCGTTAATGTTACTGTAGATACATCCTATAGTTACCATGGTTAGTACTGGCTAACGTAATTATCGCATCTCGGCATAGGTACTAGCGTCGCTTCCACCTGACAAGTTCGTGCGTCCGCCGCTCTGCAATTACCGACTTCACAAAAGTTAGCAGTCCGAATTTGGGATGGCCTTCAATGGCATAATGTTCACATTATGTTTTGTCAAAATCTGCCCAGCCGTTCTCCAGCTGAAACACGTGGACCGGTGGACAACGTTCAGTCGAGCGGTCCTCACGGATCGTAACCAAACTCCATTTTCATTAACATGACCATATTCCGTTTTAGTAACTTGACTGTAAAGAAAAATAGCCAAACAGCGCATGCGTCGCAAAGGAAGTCACATAAGATACTGCTATCAGGGATGTTTTCAGCACCCTTCCTCACTTCCTGTGTATTTAGTTATTTTAAGCAATGAATTTGCTTCAGCTCAGTTCAGAATAATCTTGAATACTCTCCTGGTTCTTATCCGTATTGTGCAACTCAATCAAAATCCGCTGGGTTTCGATGTCTCTTCTTTCTGCTATACTTCACAACAACTTTCGGCCTAACTGGCCAACATCAGGTGTACAAGGTGTGCTTAAGGAATCTGCTCTGTTTTCCTTCTGATGTATGAGCAGAGTAAATACAACACCAGAGAAAATGAAATCAACATATTCAATAAACATAAACCAAACACGTGGTCAGACACAAAGGCATGGCATAATACATACTATAACCTGAATGAAACATCTAGAAGAGTCTAATACATCAAAACGAAAGCACACCAGACCCCTTAAACACCTGATGATGGCCAGTTAGGTTGAAACAAGTCGTGAAATAGAACAGAAAGAAGAAAAATCGAAACCTAGCGAATTTTGATTGAGTTACACAGACGGATATGAATCAGAACAGTGTCCAAGTTTATAAACAGTGTGTCCAGGTTCTGTTAGGACTGTGTCCATTAAAAATATAAGACATTAATTATTTTCAAAATTTCACTCTCTTTATTCAAAATAGTCTCCTTCTGAATCAATACATAGCTGGAATCGAAAGAAAAGTTTTCGAAAACAGTCACTGTACTCCTTTTGTGGAATTGCATTTTAAACTGTGGTAGATTCCCTTTGGATGTCCTGGATGATGTCGTGACGGTCTCCTTTCATCGCCAACTTAACTTTTGGGAACAACCAGAAATCTGCTGGAGCCAAATCTGGCGAACACGGAGGATAATCAAGGACTGTGATCCCGTTTCTGGCCAAAAAGTTGCGCACAATCTTCGATTTGTGGGGTGGGGCATTGTCGTGGAGGAGCGACCAGGAACCTTGCTCTCGATATTCAGGTCGAATTCGAAGAATTCTCGCCCACAAACGGCTGAGGACTATGAGATAATAATCAGAATTCACTGTTTGACCTTCTGGCAGAAATTCCTTGTGAATGATTCCTTTGGAATCGAAGAAAACGGTTAGCAGTGTCTTTACTCGACTCTTTTGCATGCGCACTTTCTTTGGTTTCGGCTTCTTCGGGCTCAACCACGCTGCACTCTGCCGCTTTGTGAGAGGCTCATACCGAAAACACCATGTCTCGTCACCAGTAACAATCGATTATGTAAATTTTGTATCACTTTGGGCCGACCGTAACATCTCTTTGCAGTGTTCCACTCTGGCATGTTTTTCATCGCCTGACAGCGCGTGCGGTACAAACCGCGCACAGACCTTCCGTTTGCCCAAATCCTTGGTCAAAATTTTATGCACAGTACTTTTTGGGTATTCCCAAAAGCTCCTCGATGAGTGTTGCAGAAACACATCTGTTTGATGCAAGGATTTCGGTCACTTTTTTCACATTTTATTCAGTGCGACTTGTTCTCGGCTTTGATGCACGTGGAGCGTCTTCAATGTCCTCCCTGCCGTCACGAAATACAGCAGACCATCGAAAAATGTTCGAGCGACTCAAACAATCACTATCGAACACACTTTTGATCATTTCGTACGTTTCTCCGGCTGTTTTGCCTAACTTCAAACAAAATTTGATGCTGGCTCTCTGTTCAACCCCCATTTTCCGACGCGCGTCAGAAAAGTACTGTTACATTCAAGGTCAGAACACATGCAGCGATGCTTGCGCACCGTGTATGATATCAGCTCCGAATACTTTGTCTTCTCATGTCTGACAAAATTACTCTGTTGTACTATATAACTGTTCACACAATACAAATGTGCGTGTGTGTATATATATATATATATATATATATATATATAAGAGGTGACAATTTGTTTAAATAACAACCTTAAGAACAAATACAGAACCTCTGATTTTCAAGGACAGAGGCTCCTTGAACGTTTTAGATTCAACTTTCCTCACAACGCATACTTTTTCACACAATGTCCTAAATTAAGCCACAACCGCTTTCTCTCTTGTCCAAACTCTTTCGACATTCATAATTACCATCATTTGCGCAATCACTGCCAAAAACCCGAAAGCGAGACTATGGGAGAATACAATTTCAAATAGTACAGAACTGCTGACTAAACGAGGGAGGAACAATCTTCAGACATCCACACTTCGACTTTATGCCATATGTGAAGTCTGCCGACCTTGACTGCAATTTTAGCTTTCTTTGCATATGGATATAAAACCTCGCCTCATCCTCCGGGATTAATGAGTGATTCTATGAACATGATATTGAGGAGATACTTAGAGCTAAGAAGGGGCAGGAAAATGGGAAAAAAGTTAATAACGAGGCGCTTCATGATTTGAAATCCCCACTAAATATTAATGCGATACAATCGAAAAAGGTGGACTGAACAGCACAAGTAGCACCCACCAGAGAAATAAATTAACGTCAGTCAAAAAGGAGGAAAGACATCCTGGGGGAACCAACCACAGATGAGAGGAAAATATCATTTATTTCTCTCTCTCTCCTCTCGCTCCCACTTTGGAGCACAGGGCTCATTTCTCAGTTTCATGATCATTTCACAGACGGTGGGACTCCTTCGATGGGTATTCAGCTCGTAGCAGGGCCTCTACCTAAACACAGAACAACACACACACACAGAATAAACGCATACACATATTAAACATCCATGCCTTGTGTGGGATTCGAACCCATGATCCCGACTTCCAAGCGAGCGAAGACAGTACATGTTTAGACCGCTCGGCTACCGTGACCGGCGAAGATAATATAAAAGTGTATTACAAAGAAACAGGATGTTTACATTGACTGGATTAAACTGGCTCAAAATATGATTTTATGAATACGGAAATGAAACTTCGCGGTTCATAAAAAGTCAATATTTCTTGAAGAGTGGAGAGACTGGCAGTTGACTGGTTTAGCTAGGAGGAGGCGTAGCAATTTAATCACGACATCACACCCACACACGAGCTATCAATAAAAACATTCTGTGACCGGCACCGGTTACAAGCTCTATTCCGGTATCCCCAGCAGGCAGCTTCAGTAGACCCACGTTCCGTTCGCGGTCATGCGGCACTCGATTCTTACTCACTTCAGGGCAATATGCAGTTTCATACTAAATATTACCAAACGACGTCAGAGCAACCCCTCCCTAATCCGGGTTAACTGGGGGGAGGTCGTCGGGATTAATGAAACAAAAGATAGCCCTAAAACACAAAAAAGAAGTTAGAAAATAAATGGAAAATTTAATAATATAGGTACCGCTGATGATAAAATATATATATATCACTTCAGCTATTTCTTCCTCGGTCAAAAGCTGAAATCTAGGATCTCCTTCGTCCATTTCAAGCCAATCTTGGATATTTTCTTGTGTGGTTTCAGTCTCTCCAGCTGCCCTCAAAACAGTCTGAAAGTCCTCTTGCTCCTAAATCCCATGCGTCTTTTAAAGTACGTACTTAACTGTGAACAAAATTTTTCGTATTTCATATTTCGATGCAGATTAACGAGAGTTTACTGTAATTGATCCTTTAGTTTTTACACCGTGTGGTTGTGGGTGAAGCTGCCGATATTTCGGGGGTACATACTGACTCCATCTTCAGGGTCAAGTGCGTAAAGTGGATGAGTTTTTGTACATATTGGATACTGTTTCAAAAAACAAGGGAAGACACGAGAGAGAATGGACCTGTCTGGAAGTTCCCCATCCGGCCCTTTTAAGGGCCCTGGAGTGCACCAAGAACTCGCCAGCAACTGCTGTTCCCGAGCGGTTACACATCCAAGCCCTCATCTGGCGTAACGTTGTTTATTAATTCATCAAATGTAAAAAGATGATTTGAGAGGGGCAGGTAGCACGCATGGGAATTAAGAAATAAATACAAAATTTTGGTTGGAAAACCTGAAGGGGAGAGACAACATTGAAGACCTAGGCATAGATACACCACATAATATTTTCTCAGCTAGTAACGAAATTCATTGACAATTTATGAAACCCGCATGTTCATTACCATGTTAACAACAGTCCGTCACTGGTCCCTTAACTTAACCCCAGCACATGATGAACCTCGATGGTCAGCTTCATGCTACCTTACTCATGGAAAAAGCCATAGAATCAATTTGATAAGAGGATGGGTGGGCTCCATAGCCCATCTGGGCGCTGTGGAGAGCACTAATCTCTGGTCCCCACCACAAATCGAACCACAATTCCTTCGATGTCCAGCCCACAGTCTATTCCATAAACTGACTGAGATGTCCTGGCTCCATACATATTTCAGTTCTATTTGTGGGAGCCATTTTTAAGGCTGTATTAAGTTTATCTGTGTGTGTGTGTGTGTGTGTGTGTGTGTGTGTATATATATATATACACTTATTACAGCTTGAAAAATGCCTGGCACAAGTAGACCGAACTGATCATATGCTTCCTTCCCAGGCAGCAAACACTTTAACAAGATCAGAGGGCGGGAAACAAAAATGATAAACCTCACCACTATTGTACTCTACCAACATTACTAACCAAATAACTAACAACCTTAGTTTGAAACATTTAGAAAGACAAAGCCTAAAGAACATATCAGGTACACGTTTTGAAGGAACTGACAGCTTTTGCCTTTAAATGAAGAAAAGTTCTTCTTTAGAAGCCTGAGTTACTCAGCTAGTCAAGAAATCCCCACTTTTAGGGAACCAGAAGGTTCATTACAACATTCATGGTAAAATTACTGGCCATATAATACAAGGCAAACTGAACTCCAAGCATCATTCTCAGAAATAACTCATTTATAACTGCTTTCTGACATTAATACAACCTGGTTCTTGGAATCTTGTTTCTTGTACACTGAAAAGCCTTTCTTTTACACACAGTGTATTATGACCCATCAACCTATACAATTTGTTGCAAAATATAAGCCCATGCCATAGCTCAGGAGTTTGCTCATCAACTTCTCATGGCGGAAGGTCACGTTCAATGCCAAGGTACTCCATTCCACCAATGCTGCACATTCAACTGTCATCAAGGGCTGGTACAATAGGCCCATTTAAAGACACAGTACCAAGTGACTAAGTCCAACCCAACTCATACAAGTTAAAGAAGGAAATACAAAGTGCAGACAAGAGCTTCCTCACTCAGACATTATTCCCGTCCAGATGCAGAACAGATGCTTTGAGGAATCAAATATACATGACAACCTGTACACCTGAATACACCAGTAAGTCCATGACATACATTCAAAGAATATTTAACACCCATACCACTAAAATTATCAGAAATATTACACCAAATGAGTCATAAAAGTAGATAAGTTCCAAGCAGTTCCTACCCTTAAGAAGACATTATTTTTATACCATTATTTTAGGTTTGATTTCAACCTGTAACTTTGATACTGACACAGAATAAGTCTCTCTGTACAAGAGAATTATATGTAAAAACATGCACATAATATTCAAATTACATATATATATATATGCAACAAAATACTGCAATTTGCAAATGAGTACCATCATTACTGTCATCTAGGATGTGCCTGTATAGTCTGGCAGATTGGTACCAATGTTGCAGAGGAACTCGCTGCTTCCATCCACACAGCAGATGAGTTCCTAAGATGGAGACTGCAAATTAATCCAAATTGTCAGTACCTTGCTGCCAAAATATGCTGCATCGCATCCCAGAAGATTGCAATCTTGCCAGCACTTGCTGACTTTCAGTTACCTACCACTGCACTACATGTTTCCATGACACAAGCAATATCTTCAAACCCAAAACATCAAATGTTAATAACGTAAACTACAAAGTGCAAGTTGTAGTATATTACTGAATGTCAGAGAAGCATGTATCACAGCAACAAGTAATCAAGAATAAACGAATGTTGTGACTGTATATAAGTAACATAAATATTTTGAATTGTTTCATTTTTGGTCCGTTACACTATCAATCACAAATTGTCAATGAAAAATCCGTCGAGTGTAACAGTGTTTTAGGTCACTTATTTATCTCACTTGCCTTACATGTTTCGGTTCAAGAGAAACCATCATCAGAGGCACGTATTACAAACACACGAAAACACTGGCGTTGTTTAATGTACACAGTATGTAAGCTGCGTGGACGCTGTTACAGGTGTCGAAGTGTAAAAGCACAACACTTTCTAGTAGCATTGAATGCACGTACAACTCTTGCATTCCATCTGAACATTGACGGCTCAATTTGAGGGCAATTTTCAGATGGAATGCAAGAGTTGTACGTGCATTCAATGCTACTAGAAAGTGTTGTGCTTTTACACTTCAACACCTGTAACAGCGTCCACGCAGCTTACATACTGTGTACATTAAACAACGCCAGTGTTTTCGTGTGTTTGTAATACGTGCCTCTGATGATGGTTTCTCTTGAACCGAAACATGCAAGGCAAGTGAGATAAATAAGTGACCTAAAACATTGTTACACTCGACGGATTTTTCATTGACAATTTAACATAAATATATCATGAACACAATTTTTCCTGGGGGCAAAGGGAGGCTGACAATCTCACTGCCATCTGTGAGCCGACTGTCTAGAAGATATGGGAGCCTCAACGTCTCACAACCCTATGGGCCTACATGGCCTGTTACAGGGATAGCTTTATTTTTTACATGAAAAACATTGCAATATGAAGTAAATTCCATTTATTCCACAAACCAGGCTATGTCATACTCCCTGAAAGCGACCTTACAGAAGAAGAGTCCTATGTAAGTATGCCTGAATTTCCCACAAGTGTATGAGTAACAGAAATATATTGAAAATAGAATCTATTAACTTTCAAATGATTACATACTGGTCTGAGTCACTAACAGACAATGATGCATGCTTGTTCCCATAGTAGATGGAGTTCACATGCAATGTTCCTAATGCTATTCACACATCACACCTAATTCAGAGTGTAACTTGGTAAGTTACTTAGAATTAAAGCAACACATGCAAATAAAATGGCTCAACATATATTTGCAAGGTTTCTGTAATAAATCTCAAACTACATATTTCTAATGTCATGAATGACAGACAGTAATTTCTCATGCATCACGGCTGTTTCCTTATAAATTCTTATTTCTCATTAACCCTTTAAAAGGAAGTAGTCACTGTATGTACTATATTCTTTACCAAAGCTCTCACTGCCCACAGACTGCATTTGTGTATTCCATACGAATCTCACAATAAACAGCAACTGTTTCCCTGAACACAATTAACTAGTTGGTCTTTGTAAAAAGGGAGGAACATCATTCACATTAATTTAAAGCTTCCAGTGCTTAAACTTGAAATCCACTTTGCAATATGTGTACAGTGCTACAAGTAAACAAAATCCATATGTACATCTCACTTATTGTGCCATATTTTCTTTCTTTAAATAAAATCATATTCAAGTAAATCCACAATAGAGAAATAATAATTTGGGTACAGAGAATTAATATTCTGGAGACATATCAGAAGTTACTATATAACTTTAATCCACCATTCATCCTAATTCTATTATAATCCACTTCTCTTAACATAACCTCAATAACCTGACTTCTACTTAAGAAAATCTATTTTTGGACCGAAAAAAAGCAACTTCCATTTTAACCCAAATTATTTACTTAGAATCTCCCTCTGCAGGTACAGATACCTCAACCTACATAAACTTCTGTCTGTATATACTGCCAACTGCTCCAATGAAAACTAACAACTGCCACTGTGTAACTTCTGCTGCCATTCTAGTGATACAAAAATAATGAGTGAAACAATCTTAAAAGTCTATAGTCAACTCTATTCAAATTTTATACAAGCTTAAACATGTAATAAAAAATAGAGTTCCATCAATAAAATTAAATAATATATGAAATTCATATATGTTACTCATTCCTACTTCTTTGTTGTAAAGTTTATATTTGTTCAATGTATATAAAACTACTAAAATTAATTATACAAATTTTGAAATAAGGAATTGATAGCAAACCAAATCCATGACAAGGAAATTAAGAAAAGGGAACACGTACTAAAAAATATGTAAGCCATACCAGCCTATATATTTTATACGGAGCACAAAATAATTATTATACATTAAGCTATCACCAAGTTCTGAACTACCATTTTAAAAATCTGTTCCAGTTTATTACAGAAAGTTAATCATAATTCCCTTCTAACATATTCACATGAATATTTTTCTGTGGCATGTTGTAATGATATTTTTTTAATGTACAGCTAGCTATATTTACTCAAGTTTCCTTATGTAACAACATACACTGCCCCTTTCCTCCAGTCACTTAAGTCTTCACAAAACATAATCTATAGAAGCTAAAATAAACAGTGTGAAAATAGAAAACACTTAATCAAACAAAATGTTTAAGAAGGATGTTTACCTTACCTTCATTACAGAGAGAAAAGTATCCAGCACACAGCTCACTGACGATGATTATACATCACGGTTCCAATCTTCTAATTAACACTTTTTAACACTGTCATATTCCACAGTTATAAAATCTGTCCAACGCACATGAACAAAATATAACAGAAATAAAAATAATATACTTAACATTCGACAGTCTGAGTTCCTTCCTGTTACTTTAATTTTTTGCTGCATATTTGCTCAGCAAATTATAACAATTTTAACATTCAAGCACACTCTCACTCATATGCATAAATAATTCTATGTTCACTGACAGAACAAAAAAGCAACAATACAAAAATTATAAGTTATTATAAACAATACAACCACATATTTTAGATGCCACAAAAATATTACTGTAAATCTAAAAAAGGGGGGGGGGAGATGTAACATGGTCAAAGTTGGACATCTGAATTCAGAATTCTACAGGCTATCAGAATTTAAACATTGTTTCTCTCACAGAAGTATGTCAAATGTGGTACTAAAATTTATCCCTTGCAGCTGGGGGGTGTTGCGAGAAAATACACTTTATCAACCGCATATACATATAAGTGCCTTCTTATAATCGTATTGGATATAAATTTATAATTTACCCTTATTTAAACCAAGCATACATTCTACTCTACAAACCTAAATCTTCGTGCCTGTTAGCAAGCCACAACTACCTTTGAGTTTCAAAACATCTTCATCAACAAATTACACCAACACCGCTAAAGATGCCATATTGGATATTGCATCAAACAGCTAGTAACGAATAAGGTGCCGTCTCATTGGCCACCATCCATGTTCTTACAAAGAAAATCATTGGCAGAAGCGCAGACTCACCATTTACCCGCAGTAATATGAAATCAAAATATCATTTCATAACAACAAAATTAAATACCAACATTTTTGCCAGTGGATGCAAAATGCTTCATACATGATCACGAATCCCAAAGTGATAATAAACTTGGGATGTGAATGGATTGACATACACCAATGTCGGACTAACAGAAGAAAAGCTTGTACCTTATGACAAACAGTGAGGGCCTTGAGGATGATGGTGCTATATTATAAAGAAGATATAATTATTTACGTACAACCCAAAATTAATTGGTACAGAATTATAATAGACTCTTCCGTTCAGATTCTGTTGCATCTGGCATACATTCCTAATCTCTCTCATGTGACCCTTGAGGATAAATTCACTTTAGTGCTGCGTTATCTATAAAACCCATTGCAAAAATACACTATTTTCTCAATTTGAGCTTCTTTTCAGTGAGACCCCACTATTCTCAACACTGTGAATTAAGTTTTTCTTTCAAAAATGAACAAACGAATGAAATCCGATCGTTCCAATTCTGTACATTGAGAATTAAACAGTTCTTCAAACTGACGAATTAAACGCCTTTCCCGACATTCTTCCTAACCCAACAGAAAACTTAATTTTCATCTTTACTATCATTTCCCTTATTCCACGTGTTTCCAGTTCTTTACCTTTCATAATAATTAATGGACCGGGACAGCTCGGTCAATACAAAGACTAGGTTATGAGCTGAATAACCGGGAAGCTGGAGTTAGAATCCAGGTAGAGGGATTTTCCTGTACCATTCGGGGTCCGAAATGGTTATGGCGCCAACCAGACCCCTATCTAATGCACCGGAGACTTTTTCCTAGAAGGTAAAGCGGTCGAGACGTGAAGCTCAAGATAGTACTTATATTCAGAGATACTGGGTTTTCGGACTTTATCCAACGTCCTGGTTTAAGATAACTAAGAAAAACACGACGTTTCGGAAACTGGATCTGTTTCCGTCCTCAGGTGAGGGAAACACCTATTCTGTTGGATCCCTTAGAACGAGCTAGCCTCAATCACCGGACAACCGATGTCACAAAACACAAGGGGTATACATAACTGAGACCAGGCTAAGTCCATGAGAGCTAATAAGAAAAATATACATTACAAATTGTTCCAAACACATACAAGCGTGGAACCAGGATAGATAAAGCCGTAGAAATTTACGTCAGGAAACCAAACTAATAACCAGGTCCATGTCCCCACGGCATGGAATAGAAAGGAGAACTAGTAAAAAAACTAACAGTGTCTAACTAGCGTCAACAATGGAGTAAATCACGTCTATCTAATTTAGAACCTAATAGAAATCAATAAAAACATATATCACGTCATACAGATCTTCTATGTGAATTGGTGACTTCATTGCTGATAATGGGGATCCAAATGGGAGAAAAGTCCAAACTGGGTTGGCTAATTGGGTTGGCCAAGCATGCCATATGGGTCGCTTCCTTGTATTTCCTATACCTGATGTGGCTTTCAATATCCAAAATCTTAGCTTCATACCAGCCTACCCTATGTCCCTCTTCATAGGCATATTGGGCTAGTTTAGATATTTCTAGACGACCTTCTTTTAGGTTATGCCTATGTTTCCGGAGCCGCACGGCCAGAGGTCTGCCTGTTTTGCTAATGTAGCTTCTGCCACATTCACAGGGAATGCTAGATACGCACTGTGACGTTTGTTGCGGATCTCTTTTCGGTCTGGTTTTCATAAGGGAGTTCCTAAGAGTGTGTTTCGTACGGAAGATGGTCCTAATATTATATCGATTACCTATCCGTTTAAACTTTTCAGAAACACCCTTCACATATGGAATATATACAGAACACGGATGGGTTTTCCTCTTTCTTCGGACGACTACTGCCCTTGGAATTAATGACCGAGTCAATGAAGCCTTTGGGGTAACCGTTCAACTGAAGATCGTGTCTCAGGTTGTTAATTCCTTTGACCAAATCTTGTTGATCTTGGCATGTGGTGGAGGCTCTGTCGGTGAGACTTTTAATCAAGCTTCTTTCTACATGTGGCGGATGGTTAGAATTGAAGTTGAGGTATTGGCCAGTGTGGGTGGGTTTCCTGTAGACTTGTGTGACTAGTGCCGTCTCTTCCCTGATGACCAGAACGTCCAGAAAATAGATCGCATTGTCTGATTCAGTTTCCATAGTGAAGCAGATGGAAGGCCTTAAACTATTGAGGTGGTCGAAGAAATTCTGTAATCTCTCTGGACTATGAGACCAGACTACAAAAGTGTCATCCACGTATCGCAGCCACAACGATGGTTTGTACGGTGCTGAGTCAAGAGCTAGTTTTTCAAAATGCTTCATGAAGATGTTGCTAACGATGGGCGAGAGAGAATTTCCCATATCCATGCCATCTTTCTGTTGGAAGAACTTGTCGTCGACCTGAAAATATGTAGTACTCAAACAGACTTCCAGCAGCTCCATGATGGCTTCGACCTGCAAGACAGACCGTTCCGTCAGTGTGACGTCGTCGTGGAGCTTGTTTTCAGTGATTTGTAGCACTTCGTCGACTGGTACATTAGTGAAGAGACTGACGACGTCAAAGCTAACGAGAGATCTCGAGAATGAAGGTTAATAGTCTTTAATAACTGTACGAAGTGGGCCGAATTCTTAACGAAAGAGTCGGATTTACCAGCAAAAGGACTAAGTATCCTATGGAGAAAGCCGGCCAGTGCATAGAAAGGGGAACCAATCGAACTTATAGGCCTCAGAGGAATGTCCGCTTTGTTAGGCCTATAGCAAGTTCTCTACGGTAGTTGTGGGGTACAGAGGCTTTTCCCTCAAATAAATGGGAAAGAAGGTGTAGTTCTGGGGTGCTCTGGTTCGAATTAGCAGCACCGGCAGTGAACACAAAGCTGTACTGGTGCGACACGCTCAGAGAAGAAGTAGACTGATCCGCCATGCGAAAACTGACTGTTCACTTAGCAAACTGTGTACTTCGGGAGAGCGCTATAACCACCTCCGTGAGAAGCTAACAGTCGCTTAGCTGCTCAAGAAATATCCCGCCTTTCGTAGAACCATGTATTTGCCTGAAGATGGCTATTAATAGCCGAAACATGTAGCAGAGCCAAAACAAGGCACTGACCTTGATGTGGTTGTGTTGTGACGGTCTTATTGAAGAAGTTATATATTGTAACACAACAGGATGCAGGAAACGAAAAAATGCGTATCTTATTCTCACTTCTCCCACGCCCGCTACATATCTTGCCCATCCCATCTTCCTTGAATTGATCACCCTAATAATGCTCGATAAAGAGTATGAATTCTGACACTCCTCGCTGTGTAATTTTCTCAGTTTCCTGTCATTTTTTTTCTTGAGTTCAAATATTTTTCCTTCACCCCGACACGCCGTTCTTGAGCACACTCAGTCTACACTTTTGCCACAGTGCTAAAGCCTAGGCCATAGAACTGTAGCCTATCTAAAAAGTATGTAAATACGTAGGTTTGTCGTTAACATTTTGAAGCGAAGCGGTAACTATGCATACCACCGCTTTAACATTCATCCCATTTTTCTCGCACAGTGTATTTATGTGTTCCATATGGTTATCACAATAAACAGCGACTGTTTCCCTAAACAGCATTAACCGGTTGGGCTCTGTAGAGGAGACGTAATGTGTTTCCTGTGAGGTACGGACTAAATGTACATATGCATATACTTCGTGCTTCCAAGAGTCCCATAATTGCGAAGCGTGGACTGACAGAGGACTTGTATATAGTACACAAGTAAACATGTCTACAACTTGCTATAAGTGCGATACATACACTTGACAAAAGGCCCAACATATTCATATGAGATAAACCCATACTCTCGTCAGAGAGGATGTTACATAAGGACTATGTGCAGTAAAGGTTCAGTTGCAAAATAAAAGTCTCTGGTCGTGATCCTAAAGAGGCTTGGCGCCAAGACGAACTGATTGGCGGTAAACCGCCAGTCTCAAAGTAACTCTGACTATGACTCCAGTAGTTCATGATATCGCATATCATAGACTCTTTCCACTGAAAATATTAGTAAATTAAAAGCTGTTGCAACTCACACTTTGCACTACAAAAGCTGGGCCAGCTAAGCTGCTGTAAACACGTCACGCTAATATTCACACTGTCAGTTCCTTACAAGAGCCTTCACATGATTAATATTCATTGTTAATATTTCGATACAGACCGCACGGCTGATGTTTATGATTCTGACAATACAAAATGCTGAAGGCTTCTGCGTAGATACGTTTAAAAATATTTTTATGTGTTCTCAATAAATATCAGTCGCATGTGACATATTGACAATAATATGCCGGTATTCCATCAGTCATAATGAAGGCTTCTGCTGCCAAGTGTGACGTACATAGCAGTTAACTGAGGTTCATTGCTGCGTGCAGAGAACCACCAGTTTTGTGGAATTTTATTAAAGCATTACTAAAACAAAGACAACAAAGTTGTGGCTGTCATAAATTGGTAATTATTTTCAAGGAAATGAAAAAATTATGCAACTTGAGGAGATTAGTGGCTGCAGCCACTTGCACACGCTGGTTCTTCGTTGGCGGATTTTTATACGTTCCTCCGAAACGTCGGTATTACACAATATCTGCACGGTATCAGATAGCAGAAGACGGAGTTCTTCGAGGAGACGTGTTTAAGAACCAATTATAAAAACGAAAAAGGAAATAAGCGAAAAAAAAAGTAAATATGAGAATCTGGGAATTCGAGGAATTGTATCGCATTTTGTTATTTCAGATGGGTGTACTGTATTGTATTCCTGCCTCTTAGAGGGCCTTTATTTTATCCACCCATTTTGTTAAGAAAGTTTTCTGTTTACGCAAGCCAAACTAAAGGCCAGACGGGGTTTCTAAAGATAAGTTATGCTGCTTGAATCTCTCCACAAAAATTTTCATTAAAACATATCCATCGTGTGAGGCTCAGTACTACCATAAATAAATACTCTGTACTTACTTACTTACTCATGGAGCTGAGCCCTTCTTGAGGAGCCGCTAATTCTGCAGCTACTCAAGAATTTCCCAGCATTTTATGGAACCCTCATCACCGTGTTCACAAGAGCCCTCCAATGGTCCCTATCCTGAGCCAGATTTATCCAATCCATACCATCCCATCCTATCTCTCTAAGATCCATTCTAATATTGTCCACCCACCTACGCCTTGGTCTTCCCTGTGGTCTCTTTCCTTCTGGCTTTCCCACCAATATCCTATACGCATTCCTCGTCTCCCCTATTCGTGCTACATGACCTGCCTACTCATCCTCCTTGACTTGATCATTCTAATTACCGTATTTACGCATGTATAGGCCGCGTGCGTGTACAGGCCGCAGCACAATTTTCAGACAGAAATTATAGAAAAAATAATTTTCTTGGAATATTAGTTCAGGAGTAGAAATTATTCCGAAATTTGGCAACGTTTAACATTCCTAAGTTCGCAACTAGCGAAAATAACGGTACCGCTCGGAACAAAGGCATTTCGGGGGAGAGTTATAACATTTTCGCCTTTACTTGACTTGCCTGGTTAGTTCTCAGTGAAACATGGGTCGAGTAAGAGCAGGTTATACGTCTAAATTTAAACTTCAAGTGGTGCGTTACGCACAAGAACACGAAAATCGAGCAGCAGGGAAAAAATTCGACGTTGACGAAAAAAATGTGCGAAGATGGATACTAACGAAAGATGCCCTTGAAAAAAGTCACAAAATTGACAATCTTTCCGCGGAAAGAAAGTTACATTTCCAGTGTTATGTTGCTTCCCTAATTCTGATGGGTGCAGTGACCAACACAAAAAAACAATGTTCTCTTCCTCACCATATTATTCGTCACAACATTAAACACAACAAAATTGAAAAATGAAGTATCAGTAACACTGACCAACTACTTATTGCACAGAGAGAGAGAGAGAGAGGACACCTCATGATAGCCGAACATAGCCGAACCATGTAATGTGGAAGAAGGAAGGGGGCGTGGAGGTACCTCCACCGCTTCCGCCGCTGTACCTCTCTTAAGCCGCCGCTACACCTATCTTCAGCCGTGATGACAGAGGGCGTGGAAATATCCCGCTCTGTCACCCCGTTTAGTATGCTGCCACCATCTTGTTATTTCAAGAAATCTCGTAAACTTATCATAGCTTGCGTCACTGTCCTGGCTTAACTCGTAATTCGCCGGAGCGTTGGGAAGTCCTGGAGTCGTCAAGGAAGAGGGTAACACTTAAGGAATAGTTGGGTTGAATTAAACTCTTACACATTCCTATTCTATACTATTTACCTACGTCGTTATATACACTATACACACACTGTGCCGACGTTTGTCGGTTGTATTACATTGGATAATGAACCTGCAGTCATCGTTGGTTCTACCTCCTGTCACCCTACTGGCGGGTATTCTACGCCTTGGGATCACTGATGAACCTAATCAATCTAGCCTATCTTTCCCTGTGGTTCTACACTTTAAAATTATCACTGTTACACTTAATGTTCATGGCTATATGAAGATGGTTTCACTTACTTGAGATGAGGAAGAAGATGCTCGTCATCAGCAACCAGCGCACACTCACGGCCATCGCTCTCTCGGCGATAGCCTCCCCTGAACTCTAAGTTACTTAATATCAATCAAAAGTCTAAAGGCTAAAGGTTTTTCTGATTAAGTTTTCTAGGGTTTATATAACCTCCCTTTGCTGATTCTTTGAGTTCCGGGTAGGTTGCCTGCCCATTCTGACGTGATTTTGGCCTCCCTCATTGGTTGCCCCTCGAGAAGGGGTTGACTCTTTCGGGTCTACCGCCTCCTCCGACTCAGCGTTTTCCTCCTGCCATAGTGTTTATGACCCACTTCATATAGCTCCTTCCTCAATGTCAGCGCTATTACACTGCCGGGTTAGCATTCTAATGACTCAGGCATTCCCTCTTACAATTCTTTGTAGACCTAAGCTTCCTGAATTGTTTCATCATGGCTGTTTCTTAATCTTACAGTCTAGCTACTATTATTCCAATTTTTCACCAAAACTATATCTACATGTACGTAACCTTAGCGGCATTACATCCAGAACTTGAAAATAAACTTTTGCGATACGTGTGTAATACACGGGCGGATGGATTTTCAGTGTCTGTGGAAATGATTCAATTTGAAGGCCTCAAAATAGCGGACAGGATGAAAATTCCCCGTAATGAATTTAAGGGAAGTTATGGATGGGCAAGGCGCTCTATGGCCCGACATGATCTTGTAATTCGGCGACGGACGTCAATAGCGCAGCGCCTTCCCAACACATACCCGCAGAAACTGCTTGCATTTCAAAAACATGTCCTGAAATTAAGAAAGACGCATAACTACACCATAGGAGCTATTGGAAGTGTTGATGAAACTCCTGTGTTCTTTGAAATGCCGGGTGAAAGTACAGTGAACAAAGCAGGCGAAAAAACAGTGCATGTGCGGAATGCAGGAGCAGAAAAGCACCGGTGTACCGTAATGCTTGGTATCACTGCTGATG
>NW_019720725.1:42911-109761 GCF_002891405.2 Cryptotermes secundus | reverse complement strand
CCAAGTTTCACACCCATACAGAACCACAGGCAAAATTATAGTTTTGTATATTCTAATTTTTATGTTTTTGGACAGAAGACAAGAAGACAAAAGGTTCTGGACTGAATGGTAACAAGCATTACCCGAGTTCAATCTCATCTGTTATCCTTGTTCCCAAATATCTGAACTGTGCCACATTTTCAAAACATCTGTTTCCTATCTTTATGTTATGAATTTGCCCTGCATTTTGGTGACGAGACAGTAACATATACTTAGTTTTCTCAGTGTTTACTTCTAAACCAACCTCTTTACCTATGTCAATTAGAGTCTGTGTGTTTTTATTTGTGGTATCTACATTATCACCCAGTAGATTCACATCATCGGCATAGGTCAAAAAGCTTNCTGATGTACTGTCTCACTGTACTCCCACTTTTCCTCCAATATCTGACGAATGCAAAAGATCTGATCTGTAGTTGATCTGTTACGTCGAAACCCACACTGGTTTCATAATTTCATCTATATATGGACTTAACCTTGAAAGGAGAATATTGGACAAAATTTTATATGAAGTTGATAACAGTGATATCAAGTTGATTTTAATCAACCTAATTAGTTTCATGGGTATCCCAAACTCTATCAGAATATTGTGCAATACTTCCCTCCTAACTGAATCATAGGCTTTCTTGAAGTCTATGAATAGCTGATGTACTGTCTCACTGTACTCCCACTTTTCCTCCAATATCTGACGAATGCAAAAGATCTGATCTGTAGTTGATCTGTTACGTCGAAACCCACACTGGTTTCATAATTTCATCTATATATGGACTTAACCTTGAAAGGAGAATATTGGACAAAATTTTATATGAAGTTGATAACAGTGATATCAAGTTGATTTTAATCAACCTAATTAGTTTCATGGGTATCCCAAACTCTATCAGAATATTGTGCAATACTTCCCTCCTAACTGAATCATAGGCTTTCTTGAAGTCTATGAATAGCTGATGTACTGTCTCACTGTACTCCCACTTTTCCTCCAATATCTGACGAATGCAAAAGATCTGATCTGTAGTTGATCTGTTACGTCGAAACCCACACTGGTTTCATAATTTCATCTATATATGGACTTAACCTTGAAAGGAGAATATTGGACAAAATTTTATATGAAGTTGATAACAGTGATATCCCCCGATAATTACTACAGTCAGTTTTATCACCCTTCTTGTGAACTGGTGCAGTAATAGACTCCGTCCACTGATCAGGCAATTTTTCCTTATGCCAAATAGAAGTAATTAGATTGTGGATCTTAGAACGTAATATTTCGCCTCCTGCTTGGATAAGTTCTGCCGGAATTTGATCACTACCTGGTGATTTATACCGTTTCAATTTTGCAATAGCACTTTCAAACTCAAAAGGGCTCAGCTGTATGGATTTCTGTCTGCCTAACATCACTGACCCTATGTACATTCAATAACTGAGAGAAGTAGTTCCTCCACCTATTCAAAATGTTGTGGGAATCTTCAAGCAGATCACCGTTCTCATCCTTCTCTAAGTTACTGCTAGGCTGGTAACCCCTTTTAAAGTCATTTATTCCTCTATACAGAAATACTCTGTACACATACTGAAAATAAAAACTGATCCCCAAGACGGCCCATTTAGAGACAGACTCGGGAGTTGTACACAAGCCATCCAAAATGTGACATGGCGACCGTTCAGCTTGCAAGTGCCAATAAAGAAACAAATTATTTCGATGAAGAATTGCAACTTCTGGGACGTGATACCGTGTAGTCTGGTACAAGCTTACTGGCATCTCGTAGGAATTTACAGCCTCCGTATTCATGGTCAAAAAGTGAGCACAGCAAGCAGAGCACTCCATATTCGATTCCCGACAGGAGTAATAGATCTAAAAGTTTGTGACGAGCGTACATTAGCAAATATATTATGTTTCTGGACATTATCAATCTCCCTGGCGTTTCGGAGACTGCATTCTGTCTCCGTCTTCAGGCAAAACATTGTGTTTTCAAATATAAACAGGACGGTGTTTTAGATAAAAACAAGGCACTGGGCAGTGTCCATAAGCAAAATATTTGTAAAGTGATGTTTCTTCTCCCCCCCCCCACCAGACAGTCACAGTGTAGTGCTATGCTGATATGTAATTAAGATTTTCAATATGATAGGGCACTTCCATACTTTGCTCTGGCTCTCAGCTTCTTACGCCGTATAGTCCATTGAAATTCAATCGACGTTTAGGAGTATTCTGTCTTCACCTTCAGGGCTGATGAGAATGCCAAGCAAGAGGTTAACATAAAACAAGCAGCAAATGCAGTCCGTATTAATATGTATGTAAGCCGGACTGCTGACTACAAGTCAGTGCGCATCCGGAAGCTCCTGTGACCGGCCAACTAGCCACAGGTTTTCTTGGTTTTCCTCCGCCTTCAAGCAAAGGTTGAGATGGTTCGCAAATTCCACCTTGCTACTCAGTCATTCCAATGCAGCCCTCCCGAATTAAATTCATTACAATTAAACCCCTCTGTTGTACAGGCCACTATATAATCTTTCTAAATTAGGCAATTCATCTGTAATTCGGAAAACCAACTGAGGCTTCACTGGGCTGAAAGAGGACGTGCGCAACATACACTCAGAAGTTGTTTTTTATTCATTCTGAGACTCGTCGCAACTTGTCACAGCCTAGTAGTGTGTGTGACAATTGTGTACTGCTCACACGAATTCTCCTATCAGGAACTACTTTATCGGCCGTGCACCAAGGTCGCTACCAACTACTAACACACTGACGTGCTTTATCTCAATCCGAGGTCCATATTGACGTCACGTCAGAATCCAGCGTGTACCCTGCTCTTGCCTGCAAACGCAATGCATATTACTTCTCATATAACATTTTATTATTTTATAGGCTCGAGTAATAATAGTCAAAGTTAGGGGTATCCAAAGTGAAACCCGTGCACCAATTCTATGTCGCATGATTTCTCTTGTATTCGAAAATAGAATAAAAAATTATTCTAGATAATACGTAAAGAGCCGTTTATCACTTCACAAAGCCCAACCGGTTAATGCTGTTTAAGTAAACAATCGCTATTTACTGTGAGAACCATACGAAACTCAAAGATACACTCTGTAAGGCAAAATACAGAATTATTAAACGTTAAAGCAGGTGGTACATATGGCTACCAATGCCCTTACAGTGTCAAGATGTGGAATTCAGTTGTTCATGGCAGTTAATGCAGAAAGAAGACAATTGTTAATGTTGTTCTTTGATTGCTATGCAGTGTGGTTATGGGCCATGTTGCCGACGTTTCAGAAGTACGTAGGACTAACCGAACACAGACGGGTTACAAGATGTTTTCGTGCTCCGCCTGAGGCAGTCACTAGGAACAGAACACTGCGCAAGATAGGTCACCAGGACATTATGGGCGAGCCGCCACTGGGCAAAGGATACAGCTGGCTTGTCTGATACAGCTTAA
This sequence comes from Cryptotermes secundus, assembly GCF_002891405.2. Taxonomy (NCBI): domain Eukaryota; kingdom Metazoa; phylum Arthropoda; class Insecta; order Blattodea; family Kalotermitidae; genus Cryptotermes; species Cryptotermes secundus. Next base: position 106,306 of record NW_019720725.1, on the reverse strand, counting down.
GCGAGGTCATGTGACTGAGTGACTGTCGACAGCGACTGGATTAGTAATGTGATTTATTGAAGATACCTACAAAAGTTTAGAAAGAATATACTGCCTCCATCTTCATCTTATATATGTATTGAATTCGTTTTGCTGAGATAAACTGGTTTTACTTGATTGCGAAGACTGTAGAAGGAAATTCTTCGTGCCTTCAGCCCACGAGTACGGCAGAATCCATTATTTCACACGGACGTCATGTTGACCCTGGTTTGTGGATGCGCATGCTGCCCCTAACGTCTGCAACAAGCCCTTCACGGATGGAACTGCACGAGTCATGACGTAAGGACAGCTCCGCATTCCTCGGGACGTTTCGACCAGCATTTTTTCTCAAGTATCTTTATCACGGATACAAAACATCTGTTGACAGAAGTAACAGAATAGTAAAGAAACTCCACAGCATATTGTCAAAAATTATTTTCTGTATCACTCACGAGATATAAACCATCAAAACAATATGTACCCAAATTAAACTCTGTTTACAGAAGGTCCATATTTTATGATACGTAGACCTTCCGATATTTAGGATGAATGTTCTTCAGAAATGTAATAAATTTTTGATTCAATATTCTTAATGTGTATATATTAACAGTCTTCAAGTGCACACAATCCCATCTACCGCTTCTACACTACATGTTTCGGCAGTATGCTGCCATCTTCAGGTGTATCGATCCGTCAACATCCAACGATACAACTCACGCAGCCACAAGAGTAGAACACACCATAAGACACAATATGCAAAACAATAGAAACATAAGAAGAACGACCCCTGTGTGGATGATCAATGACACACATGAATATAAAACATGACATATGAGATAATAAGTTTCAACAAGTTTTGAGTACATAAACTTTATTATTATATAAGGACGTATACAAATTTAATATTATTTATAATTGGACATATAAAGGTAAGCAGTGAAATGGTTGACGGATCGATACACCTGAAGATGGCAGCATACTGCCGAAACATGTAGCGTAGAAGTGGTAGATGGGATTGTGTGCACTTGAAGACTGTTAATACACAAACATTATGAATATGAATTGCTGTGCCCCAAACTTCATGTACAAGTGGATATTTTTATGTTAATTAAGAATAGGTGTTTTTAGAAATTAAGGTTAAGAAATAGACAAATGAAATGTACAAGGAAGCAGGAATTACTACGAAGGTAGTGAGACCAGTTAGGCAATAGCCAGCTAACCTGAATGTTACAGTGTCAGCTTACTAATGCTGACGACAAGGAAGAGGTTAAAGAAAGTAGAGCAGGAAGGCGCTGAGTCAGAGAGGGCAGTAGGCTAAGGAACGCAAACCCCTTTCGCCAGTCAGCCAATGAGAGCTAGCCACCCCAACCAAAATCACGTCATGATGGGCAGGTGTATACGCACCCGGAAGCCGGTGAGTAGCAAGAAGAAAATATAAAAAGGGATCATCATTATCATGATGGATGAAGATATATTTATTTATTGCTATCTTCAGCATCGTCTTCACGTTCATCCCTGTTAGTATTGTTACTACGTGATCAGCCACAACCTCAGAGAGACAGAGAGAGAGAGTGCCGAAGGCTATTACCGAGATGACTCCGAGAGGGTGTTGGCTGGTGGTGTGCGCCAGTATCGTCCTCACAAGTAAGTGGAACTACTCCGTATAGCCATGGACATTGAGCATGATATTATTAAAGTGTAAACCCCCAGGGAGTTAGGAGGAATAATAAATGGACCAGGCTTATGAGGGAAAGAGAGAAAGGGAGAGGTCTAGAAATCCAGAGTCGGGTGCAATGAGTGTAACTACATCCGACCGAAGGAGTATGTATCTAAGCGCAAGGCACCCGACGAACGCCGGCAGTGACTGTGTGTGTATGTATGTAGGGTTAGACGAATAGAGTAGAATAGGAAGAAATGCGGTGTAACGTCAATGGACCTTTCGTCCTTCACCGCAAGGACCTTCCCCTGTGGGTCCTGCATCCCCTCTAGCTTCTCCAGAGAACAGCGGACCCGAGCCAAAGCGGCAGATGTTTAAGTGGTTAACGGGTTACTTAGCCCCCCCCATTTGCGACAGAACATGAATCAGTGCAACAGGACACTAAAATACAACACAATTTTGATTCAATATTTATGCTAATTACATGTTATTTGGGCAGCTCAACGTGAACAAAAAAGATCAACACCACGGTGAGCCACTTCTGGCCTCATCCGTTGAGAATTCTACCCAAATATCTTCTCTGGTCCCTTGATTCATGCGGTTCATTGTTTTCTTTTTTCCTTTTGCTAGTTTCGGAAGTCTGCTTCTTGCAATTCTGTCAACTTGTTGAAAATGAAAGGTACTATATTTAAAAAATTCGCCCACTACGAGTTCTATTTTCAGTTATTTTTAATATGTCTTATTTTCAAATTACGGTCCGACGAAGTGTATTTCAACCTTCGCCACATAAAATTTCATTTCAAAAGCTGCAATTCCAGTTCTGTATTTTGCTTTTAATGCCCAGCATTCATTCACACATGAAAGCACCAGTAATGCTACGGTTTAGTGTGCTTCTGGGGTTGTGTTTGTGAGGGCAGCTACCTTAAAAGACTATAAAATTGTATGCTCCTTATCCGTTTTATACAAGGCACTAAAACCAAATTTAATAAATATCCGCTGAACAACTTGAGACCACAAATGTGCCGATGGATATACATATATAGCATGTGTTATGGCGTGAAGGGGGGGCCGTGGAGGTACCTCCACCGCTTCCGCCACTGGGCCTCTCTTAAGCCGCCGCTACACCTCTCTTATGCCGAGGTGACAGAGGGCGTGGAAATATCCCGCTCTGTCACCCTGTTTAGTATGCTGCCATCATCTTGTTATTTTCAAGAAATCTAGTAAACATATCATAGCTTGCGTCACTGTCCTGGCTTAACTCGTAATTCGCCGGAGCGTTGGGAAGTCCTGGAGTCGTCAAGGAAGAGGGTAACACTTAAGGAAATGTTGGGTTGAATTAAACTCTTACACATTCCTATCCTATTCTATTTACCTACGTCGTTATATACACTATACACACACTGTGCCGACGATTGTCGGTTGTATTACACTGGATAATGAACCTGCAGTCATCGTTGGTTCTACCTCCTGTCACCCTACTGGCGGGTATTCTACGCCTTGGGATCACTGATGAACCTAATCAATCTAGCCTATCTTTCCCTGTGGTTTTACACTTTAAAATTATCACTGTTACACTTAATGTTCATGGCTATATGAAGATGGTTTCACTTACTTGAGATGAGGAAGAAGATGCTCGTCATCAGCAACCAGCGCACACTCACGGCCATCGCTCTCTCGGCGATAGCCTCCCCTGAACTCTAAGTTACTTAATATCAATCAAAAGTCTAAAGGCAAAAGGTTTTTTGATTAAGTTTTCTAGGGTTTATATAACCTCTCTTTGCTGATTCTTTGAGTTCCGGGTAGGTTGCCTGCCCATTCTGACGTGATTTTGGCCTCCCTCATTGGTTGCCCCTCGAGAAGGGGTTGACTCTTTCGGGTCTACCGCCTCCTCCGACTCAGCGTTTTCCTCCTGCCATAGTGTTTATGACCCACTTCATATAGCTCGTTCCTCAATGTCAGCGCTATTACACTGCCGGGTTAGCATTCTAATGACTCAGGCATTCCCTCTTACAATTCTTTGTAGACCTAAGCTTCCTGAATTGTTTCATCATGGCTGTTTCTTAATCTTACAGTCTAGCTACTATTATTCCAATTTTTCCCCAAAAACTATATCTACATGTACGTAACCTTAGCGGCATTACAGCATGTATTAGACGTAAATAAGAAGTAGATCGCTTTATGCATTAAACGTCATGTGACTGCACAGCGATACGACACCAGTCAGCATTGTATAACTCAGGCTTGTATGGTCTCATAGGGAATTGACTAAAGGAAGTACTGTAATAAGGAAACTGAAGAGACTGAAGAAAACTACAAAATCCTCAGTCAAGATGGACTCTGGCCCGGTTGAGATTCAAACCTAGCACCTCCATGATGCAAGTAGGCAGCGTTATTACTGTGCTGATCTTCTCGGAAATTTTAATGTTATTCTCCCATCTACACCTAGGTCTTCCAGTATGTCCATTTCCTCCAGGATTTCTGACCTGGCCCGTGCATGACACTCATAGATAACCCTAACATGTAATCTTCCTTGATCTGATAATCATAATGCAGTGTGGCGCCCAGCTAAAGGCAGTATAACTAACTCTAAGGGAATGAGCCCTTCTTGAAAACCCGCCCGGTCGCTCAGCCAGTCAAAATTTTCCAACATTCTATGGAACCCTAAGGTTCATTATCGTGTTCGTAACATCCACCACTGGTCCCTATCCTAAGCCAGATCAATCTAGTCTATACCACCTCATCCTATCTCTCTAAGATCCATTTCAATATTATCTTCCAAGTTACGTCTGCCTTCCGGTCTAGAAAACCGAAATTGACGGCCGTGAGGGTCCGCGGCGCTGACCACGTGACACCCTCTATCCGCTAAAGTTGGCACCAACTTCGTTGACAAACGGCGGTCCCTCAGTCGGTATAGTTCGCTTGCGGACTAAAGACGCGGAGTTTCTTTTGATAAGTCTTCACCGATTTTCTCTTTCCTTCTGGCTTACCCACCCGAATCCTATATGCACTCCTCTTCCAGCCCATACATGCTACATTCCCAGCCCCTTCATGCTACATTCCCAGCCCATCTCATCCTCCTTGACTTGGTCATTCTAGTTATACTTGGTGAGGAGGTCAAGTTATGGAGCTCCTCGTTATGCAGTTTTCTTGAAGTGAGTAGTGAGTTCCCTAATCTGTTGCGGGGTGCTCACATGCCGCTCGCAGGAGCGAGAAGACAGCGACATGAAATCGCGTATGACACTTGACATTTTGATGCCCCTTTACTTCCCCCCCCGGATAGCCTGACCATTCTCGTCCCACTGATTCTCGGATATGACTTGCTGTTCCCTTGCTTCCAGCTGATGAGACGGTGTCTGCAGTTGCGGCTCGGGTCCACGCACCTCCAGCACAACCCTTGGAACTTTATCTTCGTCTGCTGACTACACGGTACGCTGACAGGTGAAGTAGAAAGTATTTTCAAGGAAACGGTCGTGGCCTACTTCATGCACTATTCCGATACAGATAGATACCACAATCGTCTCAACCAGGATAGTCGGTACCCCGTCCGAGATTCGAACGAAGGACTTTCGAATATAAGTCTACAGCGTTACCGCTACGCCAACCTGCTTCACTTCATACGTATTTAACACCCCGGGTAACAAAGAGTTTCTCTGCCTTAAGATGAGCCCAGTGGAAAATTCTCGTTCACAAAACTTGTCACGACTTCCTATTTGCGGAACAAACCGGCAGTAATCACTAGAGCCCGGATATTTATGCGCTAAAAACACTTAAAATATGCACTAAAAACACTTAAAATATGCGATAAAAAGCGGGGAAATATGCAGTTAAGAAACAGGTCACTTTATTCAGACTCACCTATTTACATGTATCACTCACTGCAGAGTGTAGCATCAAAATAGGCAACTAGAAGTCTTTCAATGTTTCCTGGAGACAATCTTCGTCTATTGTCCGTCAAAATTAGTTTATAGCCTGAGAATTATCTTTCTACATCAACTGACGTGATTGGACAGTATTTATACACTTGCGCCGAAGGTTCGGAACATTCATCTGGCAAAGATACCCTAATTCCACTCAAGTACCGACTAACTGACTGAATCTTTTTTAGTCCTGGGTTCGAATTCAACGCAATTTCTAACTTAAATTTAATCTTCTCTCCAATTTCGCCTGGAGCGGAATTCAGTGAACAAGTTGCTTTCTGAACGAGTTCAAGTGAGTCGTGAAGGAGAGCACCACAAGATTCTAAGCTCTCAATGGCTTCTGAAACTGTAGAAAAATGTGCAGGGATAAAATTCGCATCTTGATAAACAGTATCACTTCCAAACACCACCTTAGCTTCACGGACACATGCACACTCATCTTCAAGTTTTGTAACCACTTCTTTTACTTGATTGAAATTCTCCTGATAAAATGAAACTGCGGATATCCATGTCCCCCACCTAGTTAGGACAGGTTCAGGTGGCAGAGGAATCCGATGTAGGCAATCTTTGTAGAACTGGACACTAGCTGGTGCTTTCAAAAAAGTTTTTTCCCACTTGCAATTAAATCGTTAACAGCTGGAAACTGTACTCGTATTTTTCTGCAATACGGTGTAATCCGTGCGCTAAACAGGTTACGTGTATAAGATTTGGATAAAATACTTCTAAGGCCTTTGTTGCTTTCAGTATATAGGAAACTGCATCTGTGAGTAATACAAACACCTTGCAACAATTGTTCTCAATTTCAGATGGTCATAGTAGTCGCAGAGAATCATTTACAAATCTTGCTATTGTGTTATGGGTGGTTTCCTCTAGTACTTTGCAAGCAAGAAGATGAGGTTTGCTATGTATCGGGCACATAAATCGGTTGTCTCATCCATCAATATCCAGGCACAGTTCTCTCCGATGTCAGAAAGTACACAGTATTTCTCCAGAAATTATAGCACAACTGGATTGCTTAATTGATTCCATGGAATGTTGCTGCATACTAAAGCCTTACAAAGATCGGCTGAAAATGTATTAACAGAGGACTAGGGTTTGACCTGTGTAAGAAGTAGCTGTGGTGAGCTGTTCTTCCCCTTCTTTGCCGCAATATGTGCAGTCCTTCTTGAGTGTTGTTCAAGTTGAAATTTCTTTTCACATTTTACTTCCTTTGCGCACACTTGACAGTACGCGGCGACACCGTCTGGTGAATAGTCGCTATTACCCGACACCCACCAATTTTTTAAATATATACTGCTGCACTTTTCTTTAGGCATTTTCAGTACACGAGCACTTTTTTTGATGCAGACTATTAAAGTAAAGAGTAACACATTAACTGAAGAGACTTCTCTCAAGACAAACCCTCTGATGCTACTGTCTGCTGTGGTGGTCAGTGGAATGCAGGAAAATCCCACCCCCTTACTTTCCAAATAGCCAAGCTACCTGCTTGTATTGTAAGTGATAAAAATACTGTTACTCAGAGCTGAGAATAGCAACTGGCAAGTGATGTCCAAAACACAGGAAAACCCGATTTTTTAGAGAATATTGATATTATCTTCAATTTCAAACATATATGCAGAAATGTGTTCTTACGTTTAGAATACGCAATAACTACAAAAAACCCCCTCAAAATATGCATTTGCATATGCGCATATGCATTTTCAAAAAATCCTGGCCCTAGTAATCACTTCCTGTCTGTGGAAAGAGCTGTAAACAGCTCAGCTAACTCTTACTTAAATATTAATGTAACATCTGTTTAAAATTCAAAGGGAAGTCTCTTATAACTTTTCCTACCTTTATTTCCTTCACTCATTTCATGCATATTCGTTCTATCGTAATTCGTCTCCCCCTTTCTTCCTCCCTCTCCTAAACATTAAAACAAACTTCGTCATTTCGTCCATGTTTCTTTTTAATTCCCCTTTATTTATCCATTTCACTGCAACTCCTCTCCATTTCCTTCCTTCCTTTCCTTTACTTTAAGACAGTTTCCTCGCCCATTCCCCTCCCTTTCTTCACTCTATTCATATATTTATCGAATTCCGCCCTCTCTCCCTTGAATATTCCCATACAGGATTTGTAATTCACCATCTCAAATTAAGATGTTTTACAATAAAATTTATTTTCTAAGGAAACGCAATCAGAAACGGGGCCATATCTGGACTTGATCCTGTTCTGTTTTTTGTAAATCTGGAAAATGTCTAGGGGACCCAACAAAGTAGGTGTCTTCCCCCACCTGAGGACGGAAACAGATTCAGTTTCCGAAACGTTGTATTTTCTAGCCTCTAGAATACCGGACAATGGACAAAGTCCTGAAACCGAGTAATTCGGAATGGAAAATATCTACTCACCAGAAACAAAGCTAGGAGGAAATATTTCACACAATGCTGCGTATCTGATAATAATTCATTGCTCACAGTTCTGATGCAAAGTACTTAGCACTGTAATTTCTTAACAGTTTCCAGGTTCTTCCAAAAACTACCCCAACAAATTTCCATGTTTTGAAACAAATGCGAGAGACGGCATATCTTAGTCGCTACAGTTATTAGGCTACCTACTGGAAGGACGAGGAACCGAGGTTCGATTTCCAGCGGAGGCTCAAGTTTTCTTTTCACCACAGTGTCCAGAAATGCCGTGGGGTCCACCCAAACGCCTATCCAATGAGTACCGAGGGCTCTTTCCCCGGGGGCAAAACGGTTGGGGGCTGAAGCTCACCGCTTGCCTTCATATAATGCTGAGGTTAAGAATACATGGAGCCATACCTTCACTCCTCCATATGCCTGTATCGCGCGGTGCTTAATTAAGCATAGGAACAGCTTAGGGAGCAATGTTACCGTCTGTTGTGAGAACAAAGGGAAATTTACAATTAAGTTTATTTCAGTCCAATGTGACATATATGCCACATTGGACTGAAATAAACTTAATTGTTAACTTAATAGTGTGACGGACCAGAATGAAACATATCAAACGGAAATTGTTTCGTTAACATCATTGCTGGACTGATCAATGCGGCGGAGAGACAGTGTGTTTTCTGTGAGGTAGGTACAAATTTTTAAAATAGTATTTAGGCAGCCTGGCCCCGTAAAGGGCTAGCTGCAGGACCCAAAGGGACCAATACGTCCCCTTCAGTGGACAGGCAATGTGGACATTAACGTTGCTGTTGATTAGAACAATTAATATAAGCATTTGGAACCACTTGTTGCTACGTGGCTCGTCACGTGCATATCCGTGCAGCTGTATGCGAGTGCGGTTGTGTAAGGATTCACAAATCACTCACAAAATGAGCAGGATTTCTGAATTCGCCTCCGGAAGGCGGTGTGGGGTTGAGGACCCTGTCGAAAATGCATGCTTTATGTGCGTTTGTTTAATGGCGCTTCAGCGAAATGAAACATTTTCATAAAATTCAGCAGAAACTGGATACAGGCTTCGATGACGCGAAATACCGAAAAACATGGATGTTTCAGAAGATATAAGGAAGAGATTCCCGTGTTCTCAATCGAGCATCATGAGGATGTATGGGGGAGAACAGAAAAAGCTCCATGTATTCTTAATCTCAGCATTAGATGTAGCTGAATGACCTCTTATCTTTTCCGAAAGAGTCGCTGGTTCGGCCTCAGAAACAATCTGAAGGCTATGGGGGGGACATTTTCCGTTGTCGGGAATCGAATTAAGATTCCCTGGTTGTCCAACCCGCAGCATAGACCCTATAGTGACTGAGCTATCTTGGTTTCCTTGAGATTTCTTGATCATCTGGGACACTGTCAGCTTCTCAGGCTGGGTGCATTGAGCTCAGGGTTGGACGTCCCACATGGCCACGTACGCACATTTCCGCAGCGAAGTGCCCAAAGTGTGTGCACGCCAGCCCGCTACATCGATCGGCCCTACCCGGTCGTGCTCCGTGCTGACGCCTCGCCCCTGAGGTCCCTAGGGCCATTCTCACGTGCCTCACTTTGCATGATCTGGCCTCAGGGCCCTGGCACATGTCTACATGTGGGCATTAATGTCTCTAGCCTCTATCATCGGATTCTCGCGGCAAAGTCATAGAGAACCTAATCGATTCCCGATGAGGTCATTAGATGTTTTTCAATTGACCTAATCCTTCCAGCCTCACTATGGCCCTCGGGTCGATTCAGCCTCTAACAGAAATGAGTACCAGGAATTTTCCTCGGGGGTAAAGGGAGGCCGGCGCGTGAGGCTGACAACCTCACCGCCATCTTCTGTGAGCCGAGTGTCTAGAAAATGTGGGAGCCTTGACATCTCACAACCCTATGGACCTCCACGGCCTGTTATAGGGATAGTTTTACTTTTACCTTACCCACATCGGCATTTCACACGACTTCCAGTCACTGAAAACGTCTGCACACCAAGGGGAAGAGATAATTATAAGTGTTTAAGAGGATAGGCAGAGAGATTAACGACCTAGACTTGTATTCTGGATGTGCCCAATTAGAATCTCGGCCGAAACACCGGGTTATATTCGTGGCCTTCCGCAGGCACTCCAGGAATATATCAGGACAGTACCTCGATTACGCTAGGCCAGTTCCTATCCAAATCCTTTCAAGTCATCAGTCATTCTACCACCGACGCTGTACCTTCCCGACACCGACCGCCACGTTCTTGCACGATTGTATCTTGCACCGCTTATTCTTCAACCTTGAAGATGGACGCGATATGTTCGTCCGAAACGTCGGTTGACTTTCATCGAACTACACAGCGTTATATCCCAGAATATAGTGCTCTTCAGCATGCCACATGAACGGGCTTTTTACAGGCAGGTAACACATGAAATAAATACCGTTGAGATTGGTAAATGTTCTAGTTTTGTGTTCGGGAGGTGCTAGGTTTGAAACTCGACCGTGACACCGGAAAACTCGACTGGAGTTTTTCATGATTTTCCTTAATCCCTCCAGGCAAATCGAGGAGTAGTAACTGGAGTAGTCCACGACCACTTCGTTGCCAATGCTGTTTTATTTGTTCGTTCCAAGCTGGGCACACACTGTTAAATACTCATGAACAGCAACAGACTGGTTCGGTGCGAAGTAACGTTCAACAGTCAACACAGGGTCTGCGCGTGAATACACGTTGCTCGCATTTGCGGAGCTTCTGCGCACCCGGCGACAGCAGGAGCCTAGTAACCAAGGCCGCTCAGATGTCCTAATCAAATTCTGGCGAGCCCGTTGCACGGTGGGAAATGTTTCCGGTTTCATTTCCCTTTGTAACTGCTGTTTTGGGTTGATTTTAATTTGTACACTCCGCACAGGAGAGTTGAGTTGCTCACGGAACTCATGGTTCCTGGGACGTGATATCATGCAAGTGGTTGCCGACGTTTCGCATGAACCTCGTGCGTCTCTCCCATCTGAAAACTACACGGCGTCACATGCCAGAAGACCGTCATGTTCAGAGTTTTCACTGTGAGAGCCTCCAATCTGCCGCTTTCGGCGGTCACAACGTCCGCTGTACAATTGCGGGCACAAACTGCACAGGACGGCCACACGCATCGATTATTCAGGTCGCGTTTGCCCTTGCTGTAATGCGTAATTACAATTTGGCCACTGACTTGGCTCAGGCGCACCTGCGTGTGTTAGCTTGCATTAAAACCGATCAGGCTGGCTTAGCGGCGGCGCTCTAAACTGGTGTTGGGATGTGCTCCGTTCGATCCTAGACATGGACACTGGGTTTCCTGAGGTTTTCCGCAATTACCCCATATCCTCCAGCTAATGTTGGGATAATATCTGGATCTAAGTCAGGACCGCTTCCTTCGAAATCCTTTCAAATTCACCACTCGACGCTATATATTGTAGCTACTGATAGCTTTGCAAAGCCCGCAAAATAAATAAAAACAAGTATTGTCAAGAGAACGAATCTTCGGGTTACATAAAGGGCAGGGAATTTTTTTGACTAGGTGAGCGGCTAGAAGCTTCTTAAGAAGGAGTTTGCTCCATAGCTAAGGCGAACTCTTGTGATCACTGTTATGCCACCAGTTATACCGTGGTGACGGGGCTGGCGTGGAGGTATCCCCGCTGTCACCTTTTATACTGTAGTCACAGGGGTAGAGCTAAGGAAACGACTGAATTACTTCCTCATCGTTGCTTCATTGGCTAGGGGCACACTGTTCACGGCCCTTGTCAGGAGGGCGTAGGTGCGAAATGTGGTAGGGAGGAAATCACAACAGAAACCCACATCCTCACCCTATGCTACCCTATATTAGTATAAACAAGCAATATACAGTTATATACATTTTGGTACTATCACAATGAAAGAGCCGACTGGTGTCGGGTTACACATTACACCCGTCTACCTCTGCATCACTCAGTTGGATCACTCTTACGCCCCGTACAGTTGTAACGTTCCTAACTCAAGTCCCATTGGAGGAGTTACAATTTAATAATATCACAATGATTAAGCATGGCGATAGGAGTAGTTCCACTTACTTGGGTTGAATCTGCAGACGGATGGCGTTGCCGGGTGTCTAGTCGGTGCCCATTCTGACATGGCCTTCGGCCGCAAACGGCCAAAATTACTGTTAGAATAATCCCATTACTAATTTGGTCTCTGGGTTATATACCTTTATTTATGCTAACTCATTATTTTCCCGGGGGGTGCAGTTCCGCCTCCAATGACGTCTTATCCCAAGGTGGGTGATCTCGTTGGCTGGGATCCTAAGGGGACACACCCCTTTCTACTGCTAGACCATTTGGCTAACACTTTTACCTGCAAACGTTCCCCCCATCTTGCTCAAGTGTAGCTTCTGCAAAGTTAGCAATTCGAGGTACCTTCAATGTCATTCTGCTGACTGGGCATTCCCGCGTGGCAAGCCAATGTCCGTCTAAGTCCATACGCAGAAATTCCTTTAAGTTGTTTAACCTTTCTTACATCCGCTTTCGTACATCTTACAAGTATTTCCCCAAGACTAAATCTATTCCAACCAACATTTTCCCCTAAAATACAAAAAGTTAATACTCTGTCAACATATTACCGGGAGCTGGTCTTCACTGCACAACAATCACGGTAACGAAACTTCGGTTTACATATAGGAAGGGGAATTCCTTGATCAGTTGACAGGTCTTCCTTGTACGGCCATAGCAATTGTGACAAATTGCTTATAAAATGTTACACGAAATGCGATAGGGCCTATGAATGATAATAGAAGCCGATCTGCGACACTTCGCAAAGCAAAAAACACACGGCATAAATTTCGTGACACGCCTCTGAGTTTCGGACGATCCTCAGCCGACAGTAACTACTGGTGGCTAACGTAGAGGCCTCCGTTTTTAGGCACTGTATTCATTTGGTTTGCTCTTATGCAAACATTTCTTCCTTCATGCCCAAATGTGTGGATTAAATTTTTGCCCAAATTCAACTGTAACCAAACGTGTCTTATGATTCTATTTCATACTTCAAAGGGTTAAATTATGCAGGCATTAACAAGATAAACTAGTAACAGTTCCCTCCCTTCAACAGAAATTTAAATTAAATGATCTGATATTGTAAGTTACATAGGGTTTTGCTGTTGTATTGGATACGCAAAACTGGAGTTGGAACAGGCATTCGCAACATCTCGCTCAACTTCAAGCGATAAATGAATGTTTACGCAAAAGTGGCTTGTGTCGGAGACTGAAGAGAAAGCAGTGCTGGTAGACGTACTGAGTAAACCCGTGTACGCAATATTGTGGCGACGTTAGGACTTGAAAACAACCGGACTTTCTGCGGGTTCATAAAACATATTTACTCTACAAAACAATTAAGTGCGGGGTTCGTGATGAAATCCCAAACTTCAGAAACCCGAGGTTATAATAATGTTTCAGGCTTCTAACTTTTTTGGTTTCTTTCATCATAGTTGGTCACCCCCGAAATTTCGTAAGAGATATAACCTTTTGAAGATATCTTTTTTTCGCTCCTTTTTCAGTAGATATATTTATCCGACCCCCTCGTTGGTGTCTCCACCTTATCGTGGTGAGGGGGTTTGAGTATGCCAAGGACCCTGAGAGCTATACCAGCGGTAGCGTAGCTACTGGCAGGGCCTCCCTTGCTGGACAGGTCAAAGGGTAGGCATCAGACGAAGAGAGACACCAAAAACCAAAAACTGATGCCGGAAGCAGCGTCATCAGCAGCGACTTGAAGCACAGAACAAATGATGCTCGAGATGGTTCAAGTTCGTATAGCAACAGGCGTGACCAGAGTGGTTTGAACGGCTGTTGTACTGCGATGTGGAAAGCAAATGGAAAAACTACCACATTATCACTTTTCCTGGACAGTCTCTTTCCAAAAACAGAAGATCACATTAAGTGGAGGAACTGTTTTGGAAGAGACTGTGGACCTGTCATCTGACAGTTACTGATCAATCAATATTTATCCGATAAAGGCACGATAAAACCACAATTTAATTTCACAAAATTATGGATTTAGTCGCTTATTGAGCTGAGTTAACGCACTGCTTTGTTTTTGCACATAACGTATCGCGAATTTGCAGCCACTTCTCCTGAAAGGCAAGTGTTCCAGACGTGTGTTTAAGTTTGAGAGTTTAATTCCACACCCCAAAGCCACTTCAGATTGCGCAGTCGCTAATAATCAACAGTCTGCTGTCTTAGTACCTACACTAAATTATAACGAACCCGTCTGCCGTTCGGAAGCTTCTGAAAGGTTGAAGTGACGGGTGTCACGATAAAGGGATTAGGAGGAACACGGAACAAAACGAAAAAGAAGAATACCGTATCTTTGTCACTCTGTAAGCAACCACGCACCGGGTCAGGGTTGAGGTCCCCAATTCAATCACCAAAGATGGTCAGGACTACCACAAACCTCAGGCTGCGGTGATGGATGTGTATGGATTCATGGTGGAATGCTTATTAGCAGGAGAAAACCGAAGAAACTCAGACAGAAGCCTGTTGAAGTGCCACTTTGTCTACCACGAACTGGACAGTAAGTCACCAGGGATTGAACTCGAAGCTCTGAGGTGAGAAGCCACAGCCCAGTCACCTGAAATAGGGCAGGACATCTAATGGGGGGGGAACTGGTAACAATAATGATGTAAAAATCTTTTCGGGGAATCAGCCCTCCTCGTGGTTGAGCTAGAAGCCAACGTTTCGGAGATGCTGCATGGGGCCAGTCTCCATTTTCAGATCAACCACAAAATGGCTGACCACCCGAAAGGAATTCAGTGCATTCATTCGCCGTGAAAGATTCCAGTTTTATGTAAAAATATTGTTTAAAGACAAATGAACTGAAGAAGATAATGTGATGGATGGATCAAAATGGAGGAGCTGACTACTGGTAATTAACTTCATGCGGTGCAGTCTTTCTTGAGAACATAAGGAAGAGATTCATAACCGTGTTCACAACAATACACCAATGTCCCTGTCCACAGCCAGATGAATTGAGTCCAGAGCTTCCCATCCCATATCTTTAAGATTCATTTTAATATTATCCTCTCAGCCACGTCAATATGTTTTAAGTGATCAGTTTCCTTCAATTTTTCGCATCAAAATGTTTTATACATTTCCTTTCTCTTCCACGCGTGCTACATTCCCTGACCATTTCATCCTTCGTAATTCGATCATATTCTAAAAATATGTGGCGAGGGGTAAAAATTACAAATCTCTCATAATGTATTTTTCTCCGTCTCATGTCACTTCTTCCCTCTTAAATTAGAAAATGTAAATTTTCTATGCTTAATTAATTAAGCACCACCCCATAAAGACGTACAAGGGAGTGGAGGTGCAGCTCCACCATTCTTAACCCCTCCAATATATGAAAAGGAATTGTTTGCTTCATGCTGCGGCCGCACAGCCCCCCGATACTCATTGGAAAGAATACTGAGTTGACCTCAGAATTCGTGTGGGCGCTGTGGAGCAGATAGAAATCCCCGTCGGAAGTCGAACCTCTCTTACCCGGCTGTGCAGTCTATAGCCTAGGAACTGTACTGACTGAGCTATCCCAGCTACTCGCTTCCTCCCGCTTAGGTCCCAATATACTTAAATCAGAGAACTTAGCTCAAGTGGACTAAGCCGGTTCTTGTAAAGTGACAAATATTTTGAGCTTGAAAACAGAAACGTAAATAGTGTGACAGAGGGAGAAGAACGTAGACAAACCCAGTACACGGAGAAATAAGACAACGCAGATATAAATCAAACCTGGACCCTAAAGGATCTAACGCTTGATTGATTCTTGAAGTATTTAACGACGATTTCCAACTGCATACGTTAAGTGGGATCTAACGCTATGACGATTGCGTGGAGGTGGAAATGTAAACGGATGTAGAAGGAATATAATTGTGATGCTTCAGTCACTTAGCCGAAATCTGCGTGGGGGGGCTGAGGAAAATCATAAGGAAACATCAGTGAGAGTAGCCAACCTCTTGGACCTTCCGAGTGGTAACCACACGGGTGTGGCGTTCTTTGCAAGGAATTGCTTTGTGAGAACTGTACAAGTCAGGGGGGGGGCTGTTACCTCTACGTGAATTATTAAAAAACAACAGAGAATGTTTTAGAACAGTTTTCACTCCTAACAAATTAGCAAAACGAATTAGACATAAAATTCTGTTCTGCAGTAGAATCTGTTATCTGCAGAACTGAGCAACAACTACACAATTCAGGATACGAAAAATAAAATAATTTCCTTTTTCCTTTGGAATAACTCCAAATGTCATAACATATTTTTCATCATTTCGATGTAGAAGAATATAATTTAGCTGCATCCCCTTAAGAAAAAACAACAAAAAGAACAATGAATCGTGTAAATAAAGAATGGGACATCGAGGGCTCACTCGGTAACAAATGCCCAACTGGCACACCATGAGGGAGCTAGTGTCACTTTTCTATTTCCTGTTCAGGGAGATTAATCGACACACAGCCCACATCTCTCTGCAATCCTCTTCTCTCGCTCTGATAAATTATCACCATAGTATTACGTACTCCCAAGCCGGACCGCTCTGCAGGCTGTCCAAATACTAAGACTTTCAACTTAATTTCCTTCCTTGAAAAATGTCGGCTTATGCATTGCGCATGTCTGTCACGGCTCTAAACTTCTGAACCGAACGACTGATTCTCACGAAACACTGAATGAAGTCATAGCATTGGAGGACGTACAAACTTCATGCTTTTTTATTTCTTACACTCAGTAGTAACAAAATGGCACTGACGCGAACTTATGAGGTGGGAGTGACGCTTGCTCTATGGTCACGAAATTATTTGTGACATAAATCTGTTGCTGGACAACGACCACAGGTTAAACAAAAATACAACAGTCGTTACTGAGTAACGGCTTCGTAAACAAATATGTTTGCACGGCAACATTTGGAAACAGCAACAGAGGAACAGTATTTTCTGTGTAGTCCGTGCTGAGATGTTATAAGCAGGACAATTTGAGAAAATCTTTTCTCCCGTCAGAATAGATGTTACATATGGATTATAATCACAAGGATTCAGCTGTGTACAGAAATCTCTGGTCCTGATCCTCAAAGACTTGGACCCAAGGGGAACTGATTGGTGGTAAACTGCCAGTCTTAAAGTAACACTCACTCTGAATGAATTAGTTGTGGTACAGTTGCCAGCCGGTAAGGGCTTGAGCACGGAAGCAGAGGACATTGTTGGGACCCGTCACCAGGCAACGACTGGTGAATTCACAGCAGACTGAAGACTTTATATATGTGTTGTGGCTACAGTGATCTTTGGAGTGTGTAACTCAGTGAAACTGTCGTAGTTACGTTCTGTAAGTGTTCAATAAATCCAATTACCAATCAAAACCCCGTATATAGTCACTCATACACGTGATATCATGCATGGCAATAGGTCTTAAAAAAATATGAAACTTTCTTTAAAAAATGGAAGCTGTATGTACTTTATATGCAGCTTCCGGTTTGATGACTACCTAAGGAGCCACTGGTTCACAGCAGAACTCTTGTGAACGGTATGTCGCAAATTCATACTGAGATCTGTAAAGCTCCAGGCTTCTCCGCTCCAAAAACTGTCACATAATCAGCATAATACGCATGCGCTGTAAAAAAAAAGCGCTTTTTAGGGGGTGGGGTGTTTGACCACTTTATCACTAGCTAGTCTATAGAGCGCCGATTGGTAGAAGAGATTCATGATGAATTAAAATGATGTGGAAGGCCGCGGTCAGGACCTAATCGGGCACTATTCCAACATTTGAGTGGAGGTACTGAGGAAAACCACAAAAATATGAGTCAGGATAATCGACGTCCCGATTGAGATTCGAACGGAGCTCCTCTCCAGTATGGGTCCAGAGATACCGCTACGCCAACCTGCGCGGTGAATGCCATGAGCTCCATGGAACAGCGTGAACTATTCTCTGTATCGATTTTTCAAGACTGCGCCCCAATATCAGGCGAACAGCCGTGTTTTATGGGCTCTTGTTCTGTCGCTGCCCGGGTACTGGTAACGACTGCTCCCGAACTTCCGGTTGAAAGCGAAGTGGTAACTATATGTACCAACATGCTGTAACATTAAAACACTTTACATTTTGCTCACACGGTGTCCTTATGTGTCTCCTGTGGTTCTCACAATACAGAGCGATTGTTTCCTTCAGCGGACTGAACCAGTTGCTTCTGCAGTGCAGACGTAATATGTTTCCTGTGAGGTATAAACTGATGTTTTAAATGTTCTCTGAACAAAATTCGTGCTTCAAAGGTTTAAAGGAAGAAAACTTGAAAGTGCGCTCCTATTAATACAAGTGATGTGATTAAAGAAGATACCAGGGGAAGCTGAACACGTTGCAGTACGTCTCCACAGATTCCCGCAGTCTCTCTTCGTGTTTCGATGGATTAAGAAACAAGCATATCCCGGCTTACCCGTAGAGACTGTGATATGTGATCTCCTGTAAAGGTCACGCAAACAAGCGACATCCTCTCTGCCCTGATGGTTCCACTCCCGCCCGCCACCTGTAACCTTCCTGGCTGGGTGCAAGTTCCGGAAGGCTCTCGCACCTGAGGATTTAATAAATGTGACTAGACTCGACTTCCAAGCGGGAGAAAGAACACGTGAAGACATGTGCGGATTTACCATAGAAGGCAGGCAATATCCCTTGTGATATTGAAAGCACGACAGTCACGTGATATACTGCTCGCTTTATTTCGGTAATATTGCCTTCAACATTTCATCTCGCCTATAAACTTACCTATTATATGAGCAGTAAAATGTTACTATGTTCCTCATAAGAAGATATGATATTCTCAGATCTGAAACACGATTTCTAGGAGAAAGTTATTACACCTTTACATACTGGGCTTCCTGGGTTAGGACGCCGTGTAGTCTAGTAACCACGAAAAACTCAGAATAATCTGTGTCCCGTCCGAGATTTGAACAGTGTACATGCTGAAAACAACCAGGCAACTTGTTCGATACACGATATCCTAAGCCATAATATCACAGCAAGAAGCTCCGTCAACATTACAACCTCAGATCTTTTTAGGTTTACTTTACTCCAGTGAGGGCAGCACTTGCCGCTAATGGTGACTCTGGCAGACCTGAGGCTCTCAGGGCCGTGTCTTGTGAGATGTGACACCGTGCAGACCGTTACCAGTGCTTGTGTGGAACCATTTGCTTTCAAAGTAAGGGAGAAAGCCCAAGTAGAAAAAAGAAGGAAGTTCTGATATAGGGAAGGGGTACGGGGACCGGTGCTGTGGACGGGCCAATCAGAGACGGCGTTGGTAAGTAGTGACAGATGTGCCGAGGGCAGATATAAAAGGAGTTAGAAAACAAGTAGGATGGATAATACGAGTAGTATGGATAGAAACAGGAATAAAATGGAACAAAATGAAAGAACATAAATTCACAAGGTGGCATAAGCAAGAAAATAAATTAAAAAAATAAAAGGGGGGCAGATGTCCGTGGAAATAGGAGAAGGGGTGTAGAAGGAACGAAGAAATAATCCAAAACAAAAGTAAGATGAAATTAAACATATAAAGGGCTGGACGGTGACAACAGCAGCCTTACACAGAGCTGTCTCTATCCGCTTTCCACCCCCTCAACCTTCAATCCTCCATTTCATTCTTCCGTCACACTCAGAGCCACTGTTCTCTATAATCTGCTTCCCTTACTACTCTGAACAGAGAGAGCAGGTTACTCCGAAACGTTACTACTTATCTACCAGATTACACGGCGTAACTTCCTAGAAGACAGTAACGATAATACTCATAGTATTCATCTATGGCTTCTTGTGAGGAATTTGCACGTGTTCAACTCGCCAGAAATGACCTCAACATTTTCATACTGTCGCCATATTTGCAACTGTTAACACATAAAGAATATTTCGAACAGCCTTTATGGTCTGTCTCAATGCAGCACTTCATACGCCCAGTTCCAATGTTTCCTTCTTTACCACTACCAGACGGACACGCTAAATAGTTTAGGGTTCTCGCAGGGTCACCACGAGGACTCACAGTTCATACACGAACACAAAAAACTTTACAAATTTACACATCCCCCCACCAGAATTTCTCACCGTACAAAACGCTAGGATCTTACACCGCACGGTGATGTTGCGAACCTACCTATGTCGTTCATGCAGAGTTTAATACAGATCCATCAGATGTTTCAAGCGTCAAGAGGGAACAAAACGAAACCCTAGGATTCTGCAGCCTATTTAACGACGCTGCCAGTAGCTACACTACATAGCGTTGAATGATAAAGCGACAGATGAATTATGGATTAGAAAGGTTTTGAAAGGAAGAGGTTGTGGCCTAATCGAAGTGATATCCGTGCGGATATGGACTGAAGAGACTGGGGAAAACCTCGAATAATTACGGCATCATTCAGGATAGTCTGTGTTTCGTCCGAGATTCAAACCGAACACCTCCAAACTGTAAGTCTAGAGCGCTACTAAAACACTAACCTGCTCAGCGATATCTGCAAGTTAAACTACATTAAAGTCTCGCTCAAGTTGTCCCGTTCAAGGTGTGTATGCTACTATATATGTATCCTATGAAATGCAACACCAGCAGTAAGTCATCAGATTAACAGCAAAACGTTAGGCAATCTGTGAGCGAGCTCCTAACGTCAATATGCGTGACCCATGTTCTAATGCCGATCCTGTCGTCGAGGAGTGTTCTTCATAATGACATAGGGCTTCGAGAGATGGCAGCACTAAGCAAACATTTCGCCAACGCGCTCGATGCTTTTGTGACGCCCCAGGACACTGACGACAGCTTTTGTGCCTTCATTATGGACACAAATTCAAACCACAGATAACAACCAGGAGGTGATGTAGCTGCAGATAAACGATCAAAGCCGGTTATCGTGCAGTGTTACAGATAATAGAGATCCTCTCTCTCAACAAAGTCCTGAGAAAGCTAATAGTTACGCAGCAGGCAAGAATTCCAACCCCGAGAAGATTCGTTACAGTGTTAAAAATTTACAGCCACTTGTCCCTATCACGAGCCAGACGAAATCAATCCACTTTAATATTATGCTAAGCCTTCCAAGAGATCTCATGTCATTAAAACAAATTATAACTCACCACCGTACATTCGTATTTCCCATGCAGATCGTATGAAGGTTTCTGTTTACCCTCATACCTGCACCCCGACGTCCACTTAACCTCCTATAAAATGTAAACAAGAAGTTCTTTCATCATGGAGAAAGCAACTGCAACAAGAGGCCACTGAGCAGGTTGTCACAGCGATAAGGTTCAGAACGTGTATTCGGAAAGTGTTCGGTTCGAGTCTCGGCCGGGACACCGGCTGTCATAACGTCAAATTTTCGTGACATTCCTCAGTCCCTCCAGACCTTGTTTTTGAAGCCAGAGCCAGAGTCAGAGTCACTTTACGACTGACAGTTTACCGCCAACCAGTTCGTCTTGACGCCAAGCCCACAGATTCTTTCAACTGAACCCTTGAGGCTATGTAACTTCCTCTTTGACGAGAGGGTAGGTCTGTTATTTACAATTGCTGCTGTTCGTCACCAGGGCAGTAATTCTCGGTTCCGAGTCCCATGATCATATTTTACTGTCTCAGATGCGAGACTCCCCCAACTTGGAGGGCCAGGTCCCCCTATTTATATTCCCCAGGAAAAGGGTGGCCCGGTTATACCCCCAGGCACTGGGTTTCCTTTTTTGCCGCCACCTACGAACTCGCAGGGCTACGGTGGAGGTATTCGAAACCGAGTCCACACGGGTAGTCTTTAAAGCCTAAAGATCAAATAAATGCTTAAACATTCGGTTCGAACCTCACAGGACACACTGCGTCTCCATAACAACGACAAAGCCATAAATGTTATCGCTGTCTAATGTGAGAATGATCATCATCATCATCATCATCATCATCATCATCAGTAATCTGTCAGACGACAGGCCCACAGTCTCTTCCAAAACAATTCCTCCACTTAATGCGATCTAGAGCTTTCTCCTTCAAATGACAGTATCCTCTTCTGTCCCCAAGGTCATTCAGCATCTTCTTACGTCTTCTTCCTCGTCTTCTTGTCACTTCTATCCGCCCCTCTATCTTTCCTTCAATAACTTCTTTTAGAAGGCAGTTTCTGCGTAAAACATGACCAATCCAATTAGCCTTCCGTTTTCTTATTTCGTGTAGGATATTCCTATGCTCACTGACTCTAATTAACACTTCTTCATTTCTCACATAATCGGTCCAACTGATCTTCTCCATCCTTCTCCAACACCACATTTCGAAACTTTCCAGATGTTTCTGATCTACTGCCCTAAGTGTCCATGTTTCAGCCCCATACAGAGCTATGCTCCAACTGTAGCATTTCGCTAGTTTCTTCCTCAAATTTAAGTCCAAGTGAGAATGATGTGGAATACATAAACACACTGTGAGCCGAATGCAGAGTTTCATCATTTTCAACCAGGTGGTACCACTTTGCTTTGAAACGTTAAGGATGGATATGAAGGGGCTTATGTGCCTATTCCACGTATTATATTCACGTTTGCCCAGAAAGAAATCAATGTTTTTTAATTGATTTTTGAAAGAGCACAGCGCAACGGCAGATTTTGTGTTACACCGTGACATGGCAGAACAAGCGCGACTCGTGTTGCTACTGTGGAGAGATGAATGCCCTTAGAAAGGTTCTCATTTAGCGGTTTATCTCTTACGGTCAACTGACATTTAGATATGACATTTTAATAATGCAATCGCGATGCAAAACACGAGATCATCTTCATCTGCTGGAGATTTCTGTTTGCTACATCGTTCCTTAACAAGCTTCAAATTATTAAGTTATATTTCTATCTCTCTGAAAACGGAAGTTTAAAGTTTCGAGATAAAGATTTCAAATTTGCACATTTTCTTCATTTGCCAAGTTGGTTAGCGCAGCGGTACTTGGGAGACACTCGGTCAGGGACACTGACATTCATTCGTGGTTTTCCTCAGCTCTTCGAGGTAAATAAAAGGATAGTACCTCCTATAGACCAAGACCACCTCCTTCCAGATCCTTTCCAAATCCATCATTCATCAATAATCCTAACATTCAAAACCATAATCTACGATAGCATCGTCAAATGACCACCCAAAACACGGTTCTTGCATACTTACTCATACAGCAGGTAGAAAGAATTTCAAGATCGGATTTCTGTGAACATCTCATTGCAGTTCCCTCGTCGTCCTCTCGCGATGTGAAATTTTTCAATGCCTCTTCCAGCCCATTCAGGGCCCTGCCCTCTTATTCAGTTCTTGAATCATTTTTCACAGACGGTAGGACACCTCGGGAGAGTGATCAGCCAGCCGCAAGGCCGCTAGCTAAACACAGGACAACACAAATACAGAATACACGCGTTCACACATCAAACATCCGTACCTTGAGTGGGATTCGAACCCACGATCCCAGCGTCCGAGTGAGCGGCGAAGACATTTCATGCCTTAGACCGCGCGGCTCCTGTGATCGGCCCCAGAACAACACCTCCTTTCATAAAATGCAATGATTTGTATTTCGGAACGATTTTAAGTGGACCAATATGTACCTGTCATACCACAAATATAAAGAAGTCTGAACAGTGAGCTGGTTGTGCTGAGTGTCCTGGTTTCGACACCTTTGCAAGGAGGCGCTGTAAACATGCGTCTTTAGTTTCGCCGTGTATGTCTGTCCATCTACTGTGTGTCCAGATGTAAGTGGAGAACCCTTGAATAGATTTCATTAAATTTTATACAGAAGAGTTTCACTAAAATTTGCGGATACAGTCCAGTCTGCGTTAAAATCGGATAAAATCAAAGATGAGTTACATGACAGCCTACATACATTTCTGTGTGCATTTCGAGTGCGAATCGCTGATAGTTACCGGCCAGAAGAGCATTTCGAGCAAAACTTGTAGAGATAACAAACAATATATTCTATATTCGGCATAATTTTTCCGTAAGTCTTGCAGTTTTCGGAATAATTGAAGGTGAGTAAGCGAGTGCGCCAGAACTGTTCTGCTGTGCGTATATTTCGAACTTAGTGCGACTGTGCCGTTGTATTCAGCACTTGCCTCTGCAGAGGAAGCTGAGGGTCATCCAGTTAGGGCCTACCTGTATTGTATCCGCTAACTCTGTCCACGATTAAAATCCCCTTCCGTCAATTCCATTCGGTGACCCACTTTAGAGCTGCTGTATTGTATAGGGTGTCTGAAAATTGACACACACTGTTCTAAAATAGTGTCACTTGTATCAGTGACTAAAGAAGGGGTTCGGATTGGTAACTGGATTTATTAACTACCTACAGGTCGTAACTAAATTGATTATTACACTATTCCTCGTTTACACAATTTTGGGTAAATAATATATAAAAGTACGCAGTCAACACAACAATATTCTGTATTTAAAACAAAGTAGGAACTATCGTATCAACATTTGTTTTTATTGACTCAACGTGTTTCGACCCTTATATTGGGTCTTCATCAGGCGTACAATGAAACCAGACTCAATTGTTGAATTGCATTTATTTGAGCCTAATTCTTCAATAAGAAATCTTATTGTGCTCCTGAGAGTTATTTTAATGCATAAATTGAATCTTTTAGTTAAAATTTAAATACTTAGATAATAAAATTTAAAAATTAAAGGACAAAGTTATAATTGTTAGTTAGAATTGTACAAAAATGAAAAAGAAATATTTTGTGATAAATCTCTTTAAAACTTTGTAACCTCTACGTTTTGACATGATTTTCTCGTGGTAGAAGTGACTATAGTGTGGGGCGCATACGTGTTGGGATCTTCTCGCACAATTTACAATGACGCCGCATTAAGCGATTTTCAGCAAAGCAACTCCGCACAGTCTGGTAAATACGTCCCACCGTTTCTGAGGAACGTGCTGCCTCCATATTCAATTCAGATCTTCTGCCTGAAGACAGAGGCGGCAAGTTCCTCCGAATTTCTGGTGCCTATCTATATATCAAATTACGTCTCGTCCTATTCCAGAAAACCGCATTCTTCATACCCACCTCCAGGAGAAAATTTCATCTCATTCTTCTAAGATTCAATTCAGCCTCCAAATTTACGTCTCCCAGCTGTTACCTCCTGATGAGGTTTTGTAACCGCAGATTTGTCTGCATGCTACATATCTTACTTATCATAAAGTTTATGATTTACAGAAACCCAATGAACATCTAATTTATCTCTCATCCTTCCTAATATTTTAGTCTCCAGTATTTTTCAAATTCCTTCCAACTCCTTTCTTTCCTCTCGATTCTGGACATCCCTCTATACAGTTCGTAACCACAGTCACTTTCCAGAAAGAATTACGTATATCGGTCAAACATATGAAACAATGCGAAAATAACTTCTCCTTGACTTTCAAAGAACAGCAGTAACTATATGTACCATTTGGTTTTTCATACTAAAACTCTGCATTCTGTCCACAGAGTGTATCTGTGTGTTCCGTGTGGTTCTCACAATAAACAGCGACTGTTTCCCTAAGCAGCATTAACCGGTTGGGCTTTGTAGTGGAGAGGTAATGTGTTTCCTGTGAGGTACGGACTAGATTCCTGTATATTATTTAGATGAACTTGGCTGCGGTCGGGCCTACGGCCTTTAATCTAACTGCAGTTTCAGATTAGTTACATAAGTTGAGGTATAACCTGCTGCAAAGGCTTTCATTGACAGGAAACCTCTATATAAATGTTACTCAGTACAGTGAAGTGACAAAGGGTGCACAGAGGCCATAGTGACCTGGACGCTGTGACTCGTGCTGAAACTACGGCGTAACAAATGTAGCGCCTAAATAGAAAGACAGGCCCCTCCCGCGTTGAAGAGTAAGGCCCATTTCGAAACACGTACATGTCTAGGAGAGAATGAAAATCTTGGTATGCACCTCAAGGAGGCTGAAGTCAGGATTGACTGCTTGCGATGGCTAGCAGCAATTTAACCGACCGACAGTGAGAGGAAAGGAGAATTTTATCACCTTCAGCTGAAATTTCTCGAGCGTGTAGCTCATATGAATATTATCTTGTTCCAGGGTGACTAACATGAATTGAACCGCAAGGAACTGTTTAGAAATAATTCATGCTTCAAAGAGCTGAACCATTCCACTTGCTACAGATGCACGCTTTCTGGTCGTTTCTCTTCAATGCAAAAAAATAACTTAAACTTTCATTACCTTTACACATCTAAATAAACACTTTCGGCATACAGTCGTTACTGTTTCGGAGGACTGAAAAATCAGATGACTTTAGTATTTTTCACCAATATTATTCGATAATATCACACATAAGAAAAGTAAGGTTGTCTATCATGTCATAAAGACGTATGGGAAAATGGAGGTACAGCTCCACCTTTCCTTACATCGGAACTAGATGGAGGTGAGTGGTCAATTTCACACACCGGCCGCTTTAAACGCGAGATAAGAGTCTCCGGTACCCATTGGACAGAAGGCTGGGTAGGCTTTAGAGTCCGTATGGAAGTTGAGGAGTAAGAAAAATTTCTTACCCCGGCCGTCCAGCCCATGGTCCTTCGCTATACCAACTGAGCTATCCGGACAAAACGGTATACAAAAACCAGAGAATAGAGCGATGCGTTGGGCGACTCGGCCAACAGGCACCTTGGCTTGTTCCTGCAGCTGTTTCCTGTCCCCTGTCGGCCACACCGATGTCTGAAGCCAGAAAACCGACCGACGTCTCCAGTAAAAACCTGAGGGTTCATGTGCAGTTCCGTTTTGTAGCTGCCCAGAGCTGCAGCTCGCAGATTACAGAACATATCCTTGAGACAAGGGTAACCTGATACCGTTACAAGAAGAATTGCCTGACGTAGAGGTCACGTGACCAGCTCTTGTGGTCCGGTTTTCACCTCTTGTCCGTCTTAGCATCAGTGTTACTCAGAAGAACGTGTTGGGAGGTTTCTGTGGTAAAGGCGGATAGATGGCAGAGTGACGAGTGGGAAGCACAGTGGTGTTATAAATGGTGCAGACAGTTTGTGGCGATGGTGTTTGTGCCTAAATTGTTCGCGGTGTGTCCCACATTGGTGTTCGTGTTATTCGCTTCCTGCGGCAGCATCACTGGAGAAGGTAAGAAACAGATGACCAACTGTCAGTTTCTTTATAGCAAATTCTTCGTTAAAAACTTTCCAAAAACCTGAAGAAAATCGACAACTTTAAAGTTTGAGGTCTGGATGTGAGGATAATATTAAAACGTATCTCAAACTGGATGGCAAGATGTGTTCATCTGGCTCTCGTTAAGTGTCATTTGTTGGGCTCTTGTGAATACGGTATTGAACTTTCTGGGTCCATAAAGTTTGGGGGATTTTTTGGCTAGATCAACCACTACTAGTTACTGTGGGTCGTTCATCTGAATGGAAGTGAATATCAGGACAAATTAGTCAACACAAAGTTTGAGGTATCGCGTCGCGAAGAGTTAGAACCTGAAGTTTTTAATTATTGCACTGTGCAGTCTGCAGCCACCTGCTCACGCTGGTTTCATGATCGCGGACTTTCATACCCCGAAGATGGAGGCGAAATGTTCCTCCGAAACATCGATTTACACAATATCTACACGGCGTCACCCCCCAGAAGACGAGGTTCTTCATATTCACTAATGGCTTCTACATATCAACATCTTCGTGGATCACTTTAAGACACTGTTAGCAGCTAGACTACATTGCGTAGAGTGTAGAATAGAATAATAATGAATTGGAAAGGATCTGGAAGGGAGCGATAGTGGACTGAGTCAGTATAGGCAATGCCCCGGACTAGAATCAAACGGAGCACCTCCAGAACACGAGTGTACAGCGTTACCGCTACGCTAGCCTGCTCGATGTAAACGTGTCTCCCCCATATGTGTATATATAAGTGCGCTATATTACAGATACCAGCTCAATCCAAACTGGTTCAAATAGTCACCAAACAATGGCTAAGCACCACACGTTTAAGTACGCAAGGAGAAGCGAGATCCGCGACCAGTTCGTTCGACTGCCGAAACAATGTTTTAGGGGGCCTCACTCAGTACCCAAAGTTAGGTCATCGGGCAGTGCCTTAGAATGGGTGATGACCATGGATGCACGTTTGGGAATTCATTGTTCCGTGACGTTTTCAGTTGATAAAGCATCTTTATAGAAGCCAAGAATCATTCGTTTATTTGCGTGTGATTAAATGCTCTTCTTCAAATTTACATGTTTCAATGTTCTCTCCGTCGCATTCTCGGTCTCCCCAGGTTCCGTTTTCCCGGTATATATATACTGTATCACCTTTTTCTGGCGATCATTCATCTGTCATCCCCTCAAGCTAATCTCCACTTTTGTTTGTAATATTCAGAACTCTGTTCACATTACAAACTGATTGTTTCCATATGAAGCCAGTAGCGCTCACCCTGTATGGGTTGACAAGCAAGGATCCGGGGTTCGATTCCAATAAGGGACAAGAAGCGTTTCTCTTCCCCAGAGCTTTCATAACGTTTATAGGATTCACCCAGCCCTCCTCTATGCGCATTTCTCTTACGCCGTCGGTTTATAGTCCGGGGCTTGAAATTGACCACACATCTTCAACATGAACTGAGGTTAAGTGTGCGTGGAGCCTTCCCTCTATTGCCGCAAACGCCGCGGCGTAGTGTTTAGTGAAGCAGGGGGACCACTGTACCTTTCACGCTTTCCTTGTATCGGTACATCTGTTTCCCTGCGGCTGTTCAGCACTCTCCAATTTGCATTTATCTTTCTTAATGACTGTTCTGTACTGTCTCCCTTAACAAAGAGAGGAACTTGTTATTCTCTCGTTTTTACGTCGGCTGCAAGTTTAGAGGCCATCCGGATGAGTGGACACTGTACCAGGCTGGGGGCTTCATCGCCGGTTGCTTTCTATTGCCGTCCTATAAGCGTTCCTTGACAGAATTCAGGACCAATGGATTCCCCCGCATTCTGCTATCTCAGTCAGTAACTGTCGCACACTAACTTACCGACTCCACGGAGCAGAGTCCTAGAGAACCTAAGAGCTGCTCAGCTACTTGGTCCTTCCTACATGCTCAATGCCGGTTTATTGCTTTGTGTATTCTTCGACATTGTTCCTCCGAAACGTCGGATTACAGGGCATTATATCATAACCATCGCTGTGAGAATCTCAGATCCTACATAAATTTAAGGTTTTTTTCAATAACAATCGGCAAGTGCAATTAAAGCATTTGAAACTGCCAGAATTTGCTACTGTCGCAGGAAATACGTGTACGTAAGATTTAACACGAAATATTATAGAAAGAGAAAGCAATCACCTCCTGATAAGGAAAATAATAATTTAGGTGAGATATTTCCATTTAAGATGACGTAAAGGTCATTCCTTAAAAGGGAAGGGAAGATATACAGGTAACAAGTAAAGAAACTGAGAATATTTTAAATAAAAGTATATATAAAGCTAGAGGTAACAGAGAACGTGATTCTTTTAATAGGGACTGCTTAAAAAGAAGTTTAACATATTGTCACATGACAATGATTTTGCAACAGCTGTTGCATAGTGCTTATTTCGCGGTCGTTGCCTAGCAACGGATGTACACACCACAATATCATTATTTTATTAATAACAATGACGAATATTTAGACAGAGAAAACTGTATGTAAGCAGTATAAGAAAGAGCAAAAATCTTAATTGGAAAAGCATTAAGTATATATATGTAGAAACATGAAGAGTAATTTAGCATTGGACTGTGCTTTCAGAAATTTAGGCCGAGGAATGACTCATAACTTTCATTTGAGAAACAGTCTTGAAAGAACTAGATGACTTGGAAGAATTTTTGACAAACCAAAAGGATTTGATTAAGCAAGATGTGATGAACTGCAAGAAAAAAGATATGGCTTGGTATTTCAAAGAGTAAATGTTGTTACAATTACCGGTAACAAGCGTACATTTTTAGGAGCAATTTCTTACGTAGAACTACCCGAGTGGATAAAAAATAAGAAAGCGTGCATAAATCTAGGAAAACAGAAACAGTAGAGGTTTTATGAAGTTTGTTTATGGCATTACGATCTCCTGAAAGAGATACACAAGTTGAGTGACCATTCTTCTAAAAAAGCTTTTTGCAGATCACTAAGGGGATATAGTGCCATTTTGAAGGGAGAAGATAAATCTAATCCAAAACAAAAGATTTTAGTTAAATAAAGTATTTAAACATTCCATGTTAGGTGTTTCTCTTGTCACCACGGCATGGCGCGTCCTTAGGTTGCGGATGGGTGAGACGCCCTCCAGTTATGGAGGGAAGCTGCGTATATATTTAATAAGCAGTCGCGGACAGCAGACAAGGGGTGGTCCTCCAGCTTGGCGGTTCGGCGTGGGACTAACAACTCCTCACCCTAAAAGAAATATTAAATGAACACAAAGCCTCGAACCTGGACGGATTCCTTGGACAAACGACCTAAGCTAAAGAAAACGGACATGAGATTCGGAACGAGGAACGTCAGAAGTTTGTATAGGGCAGGTTCGCTCAGGGCAGTGGCAGAAGAAATCTTAAAATATAAGTTAGATTTAGCGGGCGTACAGGAGGTCAGATGGGATGGAGGTGGCATTGCACCAGCAGACTATACATTTTTCTATGGAAAGGGGAATGAAAATCATGAATTAGGTACAGGCTTTTTCGTACATAAGAGAATAGTATCAGCAGTTAAGAGGGTAGAGTTCGTTAGTGATAGGATATCATATATAATACTAAAAGGTCACTGGTGTGATATCATTGTTATGAATGTTCACGCCCCAACAGAAGAAAAATTGATGACATAAAGGATAGAGTCTATGAAGAACTAGAACATGTATTTTATAAATTCCCGAAGTACCCTATGAAAATTTTGTTAGATTTCAATGCCAAAGTAGGGAGGGAAGACATTTTCAAACCAACGATTGGGAATGAGTTTACATGGAATTAGAAACGATAATGGAGTTAGAGTTGTAGCAATATCAGAAAATCTTTTGTCACAAGCACAATGTTCCCACACTGTAACATCCATAAATTTATTTGGACATCTCCTGATGGGAAGATACACAATCAAATGGATCATATTTTGATAGACAGGAGACGGCACTCAAGTATACTTGATGTCAGATTGTGACAATGACTGCTCCCTGGTGGTGGCAAAGGTTAGGGAAAGACTGGCAGTGAGCAAACAAACAACACACAGAGTTCAAATGGAGAGGTTCAATCTCAAGAAATTAAATGAGGTGGAGGGTAAAAAGCAGTATTGCACCGAAATCTCAAATAGGTCCGCGGCTTTGGAAAATGTTGACACTGAGGTGGATGTTAATAAAGCTTGGGAAACAATTAGAGAGAATATAAAAATGTCTGCCAAAGAGAGTCTAGGTTATTATGAACCCAAGAAGCATAAGCCATGGTTCGAAGAAGGATGCTCAAAATTATTAGACTAAAGAAAGCAAGCCAAGTTGCAATGGTTACAGGATCCAAGTGAGTTAAATGTGGATAATCTGAACAATATAAGACGTGAAACCAGCAGGCATTTCAGGAACAAAAAAGGGAATATCTGAAAGACAAAATTGATGAGCTTGCAATGAACAGTAAGAACAAGAACATTAGAAAACTGTATACATGAATAAATGACTTTAAGAGGGGTTACCAACCTTGCAGTAACTTAGTGAAGGATGAGAATGGTGATCTGCTTGAAGATTCCCACAACATTTTGAATAGGTGGAGGAACTACTTCTCTCAGNAGTACATCAGCTATTCATAGACTTCAAGAAAGCCTATGATTCAGTTAGGAGGGAAGTATTGCACAATATTCTGATAGAGTTTGGGATACCCATGAACTAGTTAGGTTGATTAAAATGTGTTTAAATTAAACTTACAGTAAAGTCCATATAGGCAAACATCTGTCTGATAAATTTCCTGTCCGGAATGGTTTAAAACAAGGAGATGCTTTATCGCCACTCCTTTTCAACTTTGCTTTAGAATATGCCATTAGGAAGGTCCAGGGAAACCAGATGGGACTGAAATTAAACGGGACACATAAGCTTTTTGACCTATGACGATGAAGTGAATCAACTAGGTGATAATGTGGATACCACAAAGAAAAACACACAAACTGTAATTGACATAGGTAAGGAGGTTGGTCTAGAAGTAAACACTGAGAAAACTAAGTATATGTTGTTGTCTCGTCACCAAAATGCAGGGCAAATAGGAAACAGATGTTTTGAAAATGTGGCACAGTTCAGATATTTGGGAACAAGGATAACAGATCGAGATTGAACTCGGGTAATGCTTGCTACAGTTCAGTCCAGAACCTTTTGTCTTCTTGTCTTCTGTCCAAAAACATAAAAATTAGAATATACAAAACTATAATTTTGCCTGTGGTTCTGTATGGGTGTGAAACTTGGTCTCTGACATTAAGGGAGGAACATAGACTGAGGGTGTTTGAGAACAGGGCGTTGAGGAGAATATTTGGACCGAAGAGGGATGAAGTGACAGGAGGTTGGGGAAAACTGCACAATGAGGAGCTTCATAATTTGCACTCTTTTCCAAGTATAATTAGAATGATCAAGTCAAGGAGGATGAAGTGGGTAAGGCGTGTAGCACGAATGGGGGTGCCGAGGAATGCGTATAGGATATTGGTGGGAAAGTCAGAAGGAAAGAGACCACAGGAAAGACCAAGGCGTAGGTGGGTGGACAATAGTAGAATGGATCTTAGAGAGGTAGGATTGGATGGTATGGATTGGATTGAGCTGGCTCAGAATAGAGACCAGTGGAGGGCTCTTGTGAACACGATAATGAACCTTCTGGTTCCATAAAATGCTGGGAAATTCTTAAGTAGCTGCAGAATTGGCGGTTCCTCCAGAATTTCTTATAAACACAAAACAAACTCCTTGATTTCAGTCTGCAAGCGAACCATACCGACCGAGTCACCGCCTCTTGTCGGCGAAGTTTAGTGCCAACTTTTGCAGATAGAGAGTGTCGTGTGGTCAGCGCTACAAATCCCCACGGACCCTAATCTCGGTTTTCTACACCGGAGCCGCTATTTTCTTGAAATACCTCCTGAAATATCATCACGAGGCTGAGTGGACCCGTTCCAGACACACTACTTCTCAGAAATAATCTGGTAGCGCCGGTAATCGAACCCGGACCTCTGGATATGTAGCCAGGAACGCTGACCACTAGACCAGAGAGGCGATCGAAAAAAACATTTTTTATATGTGCAGTAAATTTTGAATTCTGAATTTGTTTAATTTTGTCATGATGTTTAAAATAATACATCATGTTTTTATAAATCCATATTTTGTGCTATTTTTATTCATTTAGAGCGGTAACAAACACTGTAGTATTTTCAGAAAATATGTGTTACACCATACCCGAATTTTAGTTCGGCAAAATTTTGTGATCACCCCCTAAGGTTTTGCCCTCACTCAAATGTACCTTTACCAGAAAGACGAACGGGCACTGCCTGGGTATCTTTAAACACCCATTTTTTTTTTTGCTTTACTCCCATAAGATATATTATCTCTCACTACATTCCCGTACAATTTCTCTTCTGTCTTTTTTAGGCCTCGAAGGGTCAAAACGTTGTAACTGGCGAAGGAAGTGTTCAGACGGTCTTTACTGTGTTGTGAGGGCGCCAGTTCATGGCTGAGAAATGCTTCTGTGTGTCAAGGTTCAAGCTGCAAGTATGGAGTATCTTCCGGCAAAAGCGATAAGGCGGGATGTCCTGTGAGGGGCAAACCATTAATGGGCAGAGATCCTGAGGCAGGACGCAGTCAGCAGAAGCACCTGACACTGACCTACAGATCGCGGCGAGAATGCAGCATGTACAGTAGTATCCTAAAGTCTTCTTCGACTACTGACAAAAGAGAGAATAGAACTCAGTGTTCGCAAGAGTTTAGGGTTGGC
The DNA here is from genome assembly GCF_002891405.2 of Cryptotermes secundus. Taxonomy (NCBI): domain Eukaryota; kingdom Metazoa; phylum Arthropoda; class Insecta; order Blattodea; family Kalotermitidae; genus Cryptotermes; species Cryptotermes secundus. Next base: position 72,457 of record NW_019720725.1, on the reverse strand, counting down.
CCAGGGACCAGCTGTCCTCCCCGACGTGTCGTGGCTTCGTTCGGAAACCACTTACTCATGGAGCTGAGCCCTTCTGGAGGAGCCGTCAATTCTGCAGCTACTCAAGAATTTCCCAGCATTTAATGGAATTCGAATGTTCAGTACCGTGTTCACAAGAGCCCTGCAATGGTCCTATTCTGAGCCAGAAAAATCCAATCCATACCATCCCATCCAATCCCTCTGAGATCCATTTTAATATTGTCCACCCACATAATCCTTGGTCTTCCCAGTGGTCTCTTTCCTTCTGGCTTTGCCACCAAAATCCTATATAATTCCTCGTCAGCCCCATTCGTGCTACATTCCCTGCCCACCTCATCCTCCTTGACTTGATCATTCTAATTATACTGCGAGAAGACTATAAGTTATGAAGCTTGTTCGGAAACCACGGTGATAGTTACTAAAATTGGGCCGCAATATATTCCTTTCGGATCCATTCCAATTCATTAGTTACTAATTATCTTGTCATTCGTAGACATGATTGAAAACGTCCTTAAAGGGGTAATAAGAAAAAAAGTGAAATGGGGGAAGAAGTGCAAGTTCTCCTTCAACACAGCCGGCCAGGTCCTAAACAAAAACCAGCTTAATGAACAGAGTACAGCAAGGAGGAAGGGTTACAAACAAGTGGCCTAACTCCGCGTCTGTGTACCGCCACCTTGAGAGAATCCCGTCTCTCCGCCGGCCTGTGAACCAGTTTCTCGTCAACTCCTTAGAAGCCTTATAAGGCCAGCCGCACTAAGGCCCTGGGGTCGACTCAGCCTCTAATAGAAATGAGTACTAGGAATCTGGAAGTAAAAGGCGGCCGGTGCGTAAGGCTGACAACCTTACCGCCATCTGTGAGCCGATTGTCTAGAAAATGTGGGAGCCTGAACGACTCACAACCCTATGGGCCTTCACGGCCTGTTACAGAAATACATTTATTCTTTATCTTAACCAGTGGAGTTTCCATTGAATGATGCAAGAAGCTCTGAGAAGAAAGAAAGGCCTCAACCAGAACAGCAGTGCACACTTCGCACAGGCGTTCTTTGCACTTTGACATTCCGGATGCTGCCCCCAGGTTCAGACGGCTTTGATAAACACGTTAACATTATTAAGTACTTGGTTACCATGGTTACCATGATACTATGATTACTATACGAGGTGCTGTCCCAGTAATTGTCCCTAGGGACTGAGGAAAACCATAGAAAAAATCACTTGGTGTCCCAGCCGAAATTAAAATCTGGAATTTCATTAGCGTTCAGGCAAACACTGCTTTAGGTTATACGTTTTGTATTTGAAGTTCTGAAAGCAGCGACTCTCTTCTGGCATGTGACGCCGTGTAGTCCGGTAAAAGTTCACCGGCGTTTCGGAGTAAAGTACTGCTCTTGCCTACAGGATTACAGAGAACATCAAATATGCAGCAGGTATGATCCTCAGAAACGTCGATAAATATCCTCCAGCTTGAATGGCTGCACAAACCAGAAGACTGTGTTCTCATTCAGTACTGTTGACCTTTTAGTGCCACTTGAGTCACGTTTACTGTTACAGCTTCATAAGGAGCCTTTCCTCTGATGTACAGTGCTTTCCAACAGCTGCTGGTTCGATTCTGACTGGACTGTTTCACACATACGCGCGGCCAAATTCTCGTCTGCTTGTGTTTCACTTTGCGTTCTTCTTCACGCATGAGCTCCTGAAGATCTGTGCTCCATGTGGACGGTTACTTTGTTAGTTAGTTAATTAGGTACACAGAGTAAACCCCCGCTGATCAAGTTATAGTTAATCCGTCTGTCGGATAATCCGGATAAAAAAATGAAAAAAGCTGTTCACAGTCGAGTACATATTTTAAAATACAGCATGACATTTAGGAAGGCAGATGAGTCACTTGTCTGTTCATACAAAACTTAACAGTTTCAAACCTGCATTATTACATCCAAAAACAAGTACAACTTCTGAGTCTTCTATCGATGAATGAATGTATGGTCTTATTACAGTTTTTAAATAAATGCTCAACAGTGATATTTGCTATCCGTTTGCATCAGCACTGCTTCTATCATTAAATGTTCCATTGATTTCTTCTAAGTTTTTAAGGCTATATTTTATTTCACTAATCCGGATTGTCGCGTAATCCGGATGCCCTCACCCTTAATTACGTAGGATTAGCGAGGGTTTACTGTAGTTATAGACATTTATTTCGGAGCATCTCAATTTTAATTTCGTCCAATTGGTACATCCTTTACAGTCTCTTGGTAATTTCATATCTTCTGTACAATTTGTGCTAGCCTTTCTATTCTTCTGTGTCACGTAAAAGGCGCGAGGTCTCTCATTACGTCACACAACTGTAACGCTGTTTCTGGTTGCTCCGTGAGTCTCAATTTTCTGTTCTGCAGACTAATTTTAGCCCATGTTTTACACCAGCATGACAATTGGAGGGCTGCTTCGAAAGCTTTAGAAATTCCTTCAGTTATCTAAAAGCGCTGTTACCAGTAACAAAACTCTTTTGTGAGCCATTTATAGCTTCTAGGCTCTGTATTTCTTAACACTCGTATCAACTTAATTAGGAAGTCCGCTTGTAACTAGAGAAAAGAAGGGAGTTGTAACAAAAGCAAAGATGGCAACTATGTATTGGCATAGGGATATCCTGAAATGACAGTGGCTTTATTTAAAATGGAAATAATACAACATTATTGCTTTGGTTCGCTGTTTGAGAGCCAAGTGGTGAGAATATGTGGCCGTAAGAGAGAACAGTGCACATAACAAGAAGCTCTGTAACTTTTACTGTTCAACCCCTTATTAACAAAAGTCATCAAATCAAAGAAGATGAGATGGACGGAACGTCAAGCACGCAAGTATCGTATGAGAAACGCATAAGAACTGAAGTAACAAAACCTGAAAAACCTGTCCGGAAACATAGGCACAGATGGGTGGTGAGCCGTCAGTTTCACGTCTCGGCTTCTACCCCCTGTAGCCCTTGGATAGGAGGCTGTGTGGGACCCAGAACTGGTCTGGAGGACATGCATGAAAGCGCAATGTCAAAGTCTGAATTTTAACGAAAAAAAGAATAGAGTGTGTGGAGGGAGTGGATGCATCTGGCTTATGTTGGGGGCTGGTGTCGTGCTTTTCTGAACACTATAATGAACGGGGAAAGTATTGGCTAGGTTTCTCAAGAGCCCGTCGATGGTGTGTCCACGTTATCGTTTTGGTGGGGTTTGAGTGTACTTGAGAACCTCAGAACTATGCCAGCGGTAGCGTAGCTACTGGTAGAGTCACCCATGCCGGACAGGTCAAGGGGTAGGAGCCAGACGAAGGGGATACGCTGGTCCTCCAGGTTGGGGGTTTGGCGTGAGGCTAAATCCTCACACGGTAAAAACTAAATTGTTCAGAAACCAGTCAGTCAGTCTCGGATGGATGGATTGGACGGAAATCGACATCAGCGAAGAAGCTGAGACGGTTGGAGGATGTGCATGATGGTCTCCGTAAATTGAAAGTGAAAGGGTGGGGAGGAAAGGTGAAGAACAGAGAAGAATGGAGGCAGATTATTCAGGAGGCCAAGCTCACCCTGAGCTGTAGCGCCGAGGGGAAGGAAGTAGAACGATTCTGATCCACGTAGTTGTCACGGTGTTTTCGGTAGAATATTTCCTGCTTCGCTGTAAAGTTTCAAGGTATTACGTCAGTTTATAACGGACACAGACTCTCATGTTCCAACGAGTCTTCTGTTACTTAACGAGCATGACTCCTTCCTCAGTCAGCAGAGCGTCTGAATGCCTGCAGTTCGGTTCACAGCAGGTGCAGAAACTTTCCCGCCATCCAGCCATGCTCTTTACCGTGATACACGGCGGCCAGAGCATGAAACTGTTCACTGATTTCCATCTTGAACCGAGGGCTAGAATTCGTGCAGCTTAACTTTACTTTCTCTATCACAGTTTCAAGGATCACAGCATAGTATACCCGCTTCTAAAACGTGACTCTGTAAACTGGGCAACGGCTCGGTAAATACGTTCCAGTGGCAACGAGTACGCAGGCAACAATAGAGTTACTGTTGGAACCGGGGTGTTTCTACGCGGTCCGTGTCGTGACGCTATAAGCAAGGAGCAGAGTAAGTTGAGAGTCATTTCTGTACGGGAGACTGAAGAGAGGATCTGAGCGCGTGGGGAATACCGATTTCGGACCCAGATTGGGGCTCCGGGTCCTGTGGAATGTTACTCACTCAGAGATCGTTGGGACTGTCATGCATGACGCAATACAGAAGTGGCACTTCACACATGACTTACATGGCACAGAAGTGTGAAACTTGTTTCTTGTTGAGCCCTTCCCTTCACCGGAACAGTGCGTGTGCTTTACTGTTCATGTGAAGTGACTATTCTCAGAGGCGATCAGAAGGCTGCTAGCCAAAGTGCTCTATTGTTACTGCACAGGCTTTGTGGTTCACCTTGGAACCAAAACAGTTCACATAAAACCTCTCACCGAGCGAGATAGCTCGCGAGAATAATGTATCTTACGTAGTTCGGTTTCCGTTGGAATAATTTATTTTACTGGTAGTTGCTAGACAAGTGCAGTAGGTGCCAGTCGTTGCTACATTTACATAAATGTGCCTGACAAAAGCACGAGTTAGCAAGTGGACGAGCAAACAGGCTTATCTAGACGTAACGTTCTAGACTTGTGATTGGGAGATTTTCAGTTCGAATCCAGGCCTTAACACTTGCTATCCTCACTGAGACTTTTCGTAGTTTTACTCAGTCCCTCAAAGAATATTTCGGATAGTACTGTCACGTAGTATGAGCGACTATAGACGGGATCTGGATTGGATATTGGATTTATTGACCACTTACACACGATTCGAAACTACAAGCAACTACAGCGCCACCGCTAATCTCCACAATTCGCAAATCATCACAGCAGCCTGTAAGTCTATTTCCAGCCTGCTATATCTTCATCAGCCGTTCCCTGGCAACGGTTTCTAACAGTGGAGATTCTTCAGCTTCACAGCCTCCCGTGCAGAACTGACTCTCAACTGATTTGTCTCGGCACGGACCACGTAGAAACAACCCATTTCTAACAGTAACTCTATTGTTGCGTGTGTATTCGTTGCCACGGGAACGTATTTACCGAGCCGTTGCCCAGAAACGGTCGCTGTTTACAGAATCACCGCTTAGCAACGGGTATATACGCCACAGTACTTTGCCTAGGCCATTACCGACTCTTACAAATCCTTTTTCACACCATCAACCATCCTACCGCTTGACGCTATGTTGCCTGGGTTACTGGTAGCGTTGTTATGCAGTTAACAGATACAGTCAGTACGTTTCTTGAAACGAAGAGAGACATTACTAGAGACAACTCAAGATGTCCGGCCAGACGTGAAGGACTGTACGTACATATATATATATATATACATCGTGGGCGGAGGCTCTCGCTGAGTCGGTTGTAATTCAGAGCTTCGAAACAGGAGGAGAAAGGAGATCAAGTGCAACGAATGAGACGTGATTTTGGTACCGCTGCTAGGCGATGACAATTGCTTCTTAATATTAGAGGCACTTCATTTAGCCCTGGGACCATTTCATTTAACCTTAGGGCCACTTCATTTAACATTTTTTTTTCCTTCATACTACAGCCCGAGTGGGCCTAGGCCTACCTCCATGAACTTCGCCGTTCACTTCGGTTTTTTCTAGATCTTACACATTGGGTAGGACTCCTTGGGCGGGTAATCAGCTCGTCGTAAGGCCTCTACCTGTTCACAAACACAGAAAAACGCAAACACACAAACTAAACATCCATGCCCTGAGTGGGATTCGAACCCACGATCCCGGTTTCCAAGCGAGCGAAGACAGTGGATGCCTCATTTAATATTAGGACCACGTAATTTGGCCATAGGTCAACTTCATTTAACCTTAGGTCCGCTTCATTTAACATTAGGACCACTTCATTTGGCCATAAGTCAACTTCATTTAACCCTGGAGCCACTTCATTTAGCCCTAGGGTCACTTCACTTAACCCCAGGGCCTCTTCATTTAACATTAGGACCACTTCATTTAACCCATTACGTAAGCAAGTAACGAGGTAGCTACATGATCATTCATGAAAATTTGGTGGCTATTTACGAAATTGTCTACTTTTATGGAGTTCATAACCATGTTCAGGAGAGCTCGTCACTGAACGTGGAGCCAGCAGAGTCCAATCCACATCCTAATACCATCCTTCCATCTAAGTATAAATGTCCCAAGCAGTGTCTTCCCTGAAGTCTTGAAAACCAAAATTTTGAAAGCATTTTACTTCCTCCAAGCGTATTACATGCCTCACCCATCTCATTTTCCTAGATTTCTCTCCATAGTAGAATCTGGTGACGTACAAATTATGAAGTTTATCACTGTCGTATTTCTCCAAACAACTGTTGGTACAAATTTCACCAAAATACTTTACGTGATTCGGGAAATGAACACGCGAATTAATTGATGGGCACACACATAACTTCTCTATTGCGCGTTCACTTCGTTCATTGTGTACAGATAACACATAAGAACATTTTGCTACATCGAGACAGGACAACGAGTAGGCCCCTTTGCAGGATATGACTCATTGTACTCGCTGTAATCCATCCAGACGAAGTCACGATCTCTGTACATGCGCTCTGACAGTCCGGGTGGAAGTCTCCAGAACCACGCGACCGTTGCCAGGCTCTGACAGACTGCAATCGAATTCTCCGTCTTCTGGTCCCACAACTCTGCAATGCGGGATGCCCAACACGACAACGCCACATGTCTGAGGAATGTCAAAGTATACTTAGTCTAAACAGGGCACTGATAGTCAGCCTTGAGCCCAGTTTCCTGAAGTAGGATCATGCGATCACCTCACTGTCCTTGTATCCCCCCATCAACTTTTGAATGCGTGAACCAATCTTTACGAAATTTGGTATGTATATCATGGCACCTGAGCCCATCTCAACGGCGCACTTCATAAACCCCTCCCATCAGTCTGTGTGTCTGTATGTGTATCCTCCTATCATTGCTAGGCAACGGCTCGGTAGACACGTTCTGGCGGCAAAGAATAACACTCTACAATAGAAGCATTGTTGGACGCGTAACTTTCTATGCGGTCCGTGTCGTGTCATACAAGGATCTGTGGGTCTGTGTATTCCCCTATCGTTGCCAGGTAGCAGCTCGGTAAAGACGTTCCCGTGGCAAAGAAGAATTGTTGGAGGCGTCATTTTCTATTCGGCCCGTGCCTACAAAAGGAAAGTAGGAAATCAGTTGTTCCCAGAACTTCCTGTTTCGTTATGGTGTTTCTATGGAAGCCACATGCAATACTAACCTCTAACAATTACGAGTGAACCAGAATATGGGAGCAATAGACAGCAGAGCTTCAGTCGGCATTACAGTGTAGATATTTGCAGAAGAAAGCCACTTCTTGACAATTGTTATAAATTCCCAGAACTTTCCAAGTTCACAGTGTGAACCGCCCCAACGCGCAAGAGTGGATTAGAGGAAGCGTTATTTGTGGTAACCGCCGCTAGTGAACACCCAACATTTCCCGTTGAGTTTGCAAATGGTGTTTCACTAATACGTGAAGTTGTGTTGTTGTAGTGTTGTTACACTACAAGACAGAGGCGGCAGAGTGGATGACACTCCTATGTCGTATTTCGGAGGTCCCGGGTTCAAGACTCGATTGGAAGCTATCCTAACAGGATCTTTCCATATTTACTCGAGTTCTCGCAGCCAAATTCCGCATTCATAGCTCAAACCAGGCCACAGCCGTGTCCTACCATGAAATTTCCCATCCGTTGCTCACTAACGGTCTTATCCAACGACACCATACAGCCTCAGCTACTTGCAGCATCATTAAATAAACACAGATGAAAGAGTCAAGATGACCACCCATCTCCATCACATTGTGAAGTTAAGAATGACTGCGAATGTACCTCCACGTCGCCTGTGCCCGCGCATGCGTATTGATACGAGCTGAGAAATTATACTTTTGACCAATGACAGTGACTCTTAGCTATGAAGTGCAGACTGGACGTAGCAAGGTCAGTAAACGTGAGAGCATAAGTAGCAATGAAGACNCCCCCCCCCCCGGACAATACGAACCGGAATGAGACGCTGTGCAATGGTGTCGCAGAGAGAGGATACTTTCCGGTACTTGGCTGCACTTCGGATACATTTGTGTCAAGCAGAACGGAGCGTGATGCTTCTGAGGGACGTGAATACTGCCCTGGTATAGGGATAACTGAACAGCCATCATCATCTTCGGGGATTAGCCTGCACCGGCTCTAAATGCAGTTCGCCTATGAGACAGTTCTATGTGTGCACAAAAGACCAGGTAATAACTTCAGATGTATTAATATTTCTTCCATTTTAAAACTTGCGAAGGGCACCACAAAGCTGCTAGGCTCTACTTTCAGAATACGATATGAACCACACTCGCCTTACCGGAGGTATCGCTGAGCACACGGGGCACTTCATCCGTTAGTCATGACGCACCCTCGGACTCGCAGCACGTGTGTTACTTCCCCAACTTGCTGACCGGCTGACTCAGTGAACCGAACATTCCTATAGGCCAAGTCCAGTGACCTCCTCTTGCAGACACCCTGCGGGCTTCCTTTCTCGTGCGCCAGTAGCTGCTGAGCACGCATGCTCCAAAGGACTTTTTTCTGTTTATTTACAGTTACTATAACGGTTTGTCTACCTGATCCCACACCAATTCACCTTGGAAGGCGCCTCAAACCCAGCCCAGCGATCATCTAAATGTTTCTGGCAATGATCAACCTTATGCTGGACACTGCTCACGGTCTCAGATACGTTTACATTATACGACGTTTCGGAAGCTCCATCTGCTTCCGTTATCAGACGTAAAATGAGAAAGGATCGTGCTCACACGTGTCCATAACAGGCCTAGGGTTGTAGGACTTGAGGTTCTCACAACGGTGGTTGTGACGAGTTCTAGCTTTTGGGATATAACGCCGTGTAGTCCGTTGAAAGACCACGGAGATTTTGGAGAGGGGGACATTTCGTATAGTATTACTTGCTTTCACGTCAGCTTCTTGCTGGGCTTATTCTTCTAAACTGAAGATGGAGGCGACATATTCCTCTGAAACGAAGGTTGAAGGAGTAGTAAATATATGGGAGCAAAAAACCATCCCTCTCTGATTTTTAAGGTTCCCAGGCAGTTCCCGTTCATCCTTCTGGTGGAGGTACGTTTGAGAGAGGATAAGGGCCGTCTTGTAGTGGCACTCAATTTCATATGTCGCTTCTTACTACATGTTTCGGCAACATAGTGTCATCTTCAGGTTCGTTATTTACGCTAAGCTATTACATTTTTTTCCATCTTGTGTCTTTCATAAAATTATTTAGAAAGTACATTATTTGCAACTATAATAAAATGTGTATATACTAAAACTTGTTAAGATTATTCATCTATATGTCTAAATTCAAACTCGCGTATAGTATGGTTCGTCCACTATGGGAGTCGTTTCTGTGTGTACTGTGTCTGTGATGTGTCCTTCCTTTTTGGCTGCGAGCGTTGACAAGCAGTGCAACGTGGAACTTGCGTACCAACTCAGCATTTGCTCTACGACCGAGAAAAACCAGGAGAAACCTTGATCGAATTGGCCGATCGCAGGACCTTCCAAATAAAAAATAACTTCTAGCCAGCAGTACAGTTGAGGGTCCTGTAATGAGACTGTTTTGCTGTTTTCTGTTCGGTCCTCGGTAGCAAACAGCAAACAAACAATTATATTTTTATAAGCATGAGAAGAAATAGCTCACTGGCAGAAAAGTCATTCAATTCCGAACATAAGCAAAGTATATTCGCACCCAGGCCTAGTGAGCACCGGTCAGGTCCTGAGTAACTTCTATGCTCGAAACTTAAGTACCAGGACTTCGGCTTGGTATGTCCCCCCAAAATTATGTGTATCAAATATTTTATATGCTTCTGTACTGGATGGGCTGCATGGGTATAGGCATTAACCAGACAGCTGAGAGGCATCTGTACCCGGGGCAGAGTGCAGCTTGAACTAAAGACAACATGTTACTACTTTGCTAAAGTAGTCGTACGATTATGCTGAGAGAAAGTATGTAAACAAATACACACAATATTCGTTGCATCATAACTGAATAATGATAATAATACTTCATGATCTGTCATTATATTCCTGCATTTTAGTGCTGTCATGCGCAGTAGGCGTGTTGTCAGTACCGGAGAAAATTCGCTGACAGTGGTTAAGGAAGAGAGATCCTACATTTCAACAGTGCATAATAACTGAATTCAATTGTGCCTTGACTTACGGCTTCCTGACTTAAGAATTTCCGGACTTATGATCCAGTTAAATTAGCACCCATTAGTCTTAAACTAGGAATTATTGGACTTAAATCCTAAAAACGAAATTTTGGACTTCAGACACCTTCTTCAGGAACCACAAATAACTATAGCGCTATCGGTAATTCACACATTCTACAATTCAATACAGCACGAATTATGTCTTCCCAGTCTGCTGTGTCTTCACCAGTCGTTGTCTGGTAAGGGCTTCCAACGACGTATTTCCTCAGCCTCCGTGTTCACGTCCTTACTGGCAACTGTCCCACAAATAACTAAATTCTAGACGCGTCCTGCTTAAAACACCTTTACACGGGCAGGGCAGAAAACACGTCTTTCAACAGCTCTTCTATTATTGCGTCACTGGCCACTACTCTGAGCCAGATCAATCCAGTGTATATTAACCCAACCTATCCCTCTAAGACCAATTTTAATATTATGCACCCATCTTCGTCTTGGTCTTCCTATCGATCTTTTTTCTTCTGTCTTTCCCACCAATATCCAATATGCATTTCTTTTCGGCCCATTCGTGCTACATGCCCTGTGCATCTCATCCTCCTTGACTCAATCATTCTAATTATACTCGGCGAAGAGTACACGTTATGAAGCTCCTTATTATGCAGTTTTCTCCAACCTCCCGTCACTTCGTCTCTCTTTGGGCCAAATATTCTCTTCAGCACCCTGTTCTCAAACACCCTCAGTCTATGCTGCTCCTCATTCGGCGCTACATAATTTAAATGCCGACTGCGTCTTAAAATAAACCAGAAGACACTTAATGGTCGATTGCTGGAAATAATCGATAAGCGGAACTATAACTGTCTTTACCACTCAAAATTCCTTTCCTTTATTTTTGTGACAAACTGGAATTCCAGTAAGCGAGTGTCCAGTTCAGTTGGACTCAATGTCCAGTGAGGAACATTCTCCAGCAGGCAGGTGGTGCTCGCTGCAGATTCCACGACGGAAGTAACGAAAAGGCGAAGCTTCCTGTTTGCGTTCCATGTCAAGTGTCAAGGAAAGTGAATACCCCACAACAAGGCAGAATGTTGCATGAACTCACGTGACCACGGTCCAGGGACCACAAACTGCCATCTCACTATCGCATACGACCGACAACTTGTTCTTAAAAATTATAATAAATAAATTAAGTTAAGATTACTGATCTGTACTGACAAATCTACAGAAAATAATCTAGCGTCCACAATCAGCTAACGAATATTTTGGATTCAGCCGAACCTAATTCGGGAAGGGAGGCCCGTATGGAAATGCACGTAAATTGCTATATATTTTCCATAAGATATGACGTCATCACAGTGATGACTCTTAAAGTATGCAATCTTCTGGGATACGATGCCGTATAGTCTGGAGACAGCCCGACATTTCGGAGGAACATATCGCCTCCATCTTCGGGATCGAGGAGTAAGGTAAGAGAGGAAACAGAAGCAGGAGGCCAAGCAACGCTCTGTTTGCTTGGCTTACTCTTAGATCCTAGAGATAAAACTGGTGTTCTTCCGAAACGTCGGACTTCTTCCGAACTATATGGCGCTACAACCCACAGAGCCGTACAATTCATAGTCACTGCCGTGAGTCAGTCGCGAGAACTCACTTCAAATGTTTGTGTTTCCGAGACATGTGAGACGGAGAGAAAGTTGCGGAGTCACTCAACATCAGAACAAACTGTTCGTACACACAGCGCACATGGCGTGCTCTAAGCGTAAAGACGGCAGGCGTCATCTTTCTCAGATGTAATAAACGGTCTGTTATAAAACAGCGAACATAAATAACTTGGAATACCCGAACATCTGGGCACTGACAATAAACTTCTTGCGGAGAAACATAGAAGTTACCCAACTTAAACACTGTTACCTAACACCAATTCTCCATGTTTCTTTTTTCTTGTGTAGAACGAGAAATCATGATGCATCCAATGGATGCCACGTGGACATTCATGTAGGATTTGAGGCTCTCACACTGGTGCTTATGAAGAGTTGTAGCTTCAGGGGTATAACACCTTGTAGTCCGTAGGATTCTGCTTGCCACCTGCTTTCATGCTGGTATTTTCTCGTCTTATTCGACCCTGAAGATGGAAGCTGTGTGATACTCCGAAACGTCTTTGGCTTTCAATGGACTGCAAGGCGTTATATCACAAAGGATAGCACTCTTCATATGGACAATCAGTTTGAAATTACACGAAATGTATGATATTACTGCCTTGAACAACCAATAGCAGACAGGCGTAATGGTTTATAGGAAAAAGTGACTGAAGGACTTCGTAGCAGCATCAAATGTTAACCCTATAAAGCCCAGTGGTTACTATATTCACCACCTGCTTTAACACACCAAAACTCTACATTCTGCTAAGAGAATGTATTTACTTATGTGTTCCGTGTGATTCTCACAATAACCAGCGACAGTTTCCCTACACAGCATTTACCGGTTAGGCTTTGTAGCGGAGACGTAATGTGTTTCCTGTGAGGTATGACCTGAATATATATATTGTTTAGATTTGCGACGATACACACTAAAGCCCCTGTTGAACTTCTTTCCGCTGCTCATAACAAAGTTCATATCCTGAACCTTTAACTTTTTCACTTCCTAACTCTTTACCCTATCTCAGAAGCATGGGCGGGAATTACCTGGGAACTTTCAGAGCCGGAAATATTTCTGTCCCTCTTACCCTACCTATAGTGTCTCTCACTATCCCTGCCCCCACTTCTTAATACAATTTGCTGCAGTTCCCAAAAAAACTGACGCATTTTTACAAGACCCTCCGTGCAAATTAGTATCACAAAACAGTGGCCAAACAAGTTGTAAGTATTCATCACTTTTCGTAATTAAACTGTCGACGCTATCAGTATTTACGTCAATGGCAGGACTGTTGATGGATGAACAAGAAAGGATTGGGAAGAAAGCGGAAGTGCCATAATCGAAGTAATCCCGGACATCTTCCTAGAAGTGCTGAAGAAAACCATGAAATAACCCAGTATGATTAGCTAGTGCCGTGGATGAAATTCGAATACGGGACTAGATCCTTACCGCTGAGCGAACCTACCCGGGAGTATTCAGCTTGTTGATGCAGGTCTCACAGCAGTAGCTGTCTTCTGAAAAATGTTGTCCTGTGGCCTGGTAGATGTTTACCGACGTTTCGGAGGAACGTGCTCCCAGATGCACGATAGAGAAGACGCTCTTGAGGGCCAAATATTGTTCACATCATCATTCTTTCTTATATTTGTCATCTTAGGGCCCCAAACCCGAACCTCCCTCTCCCTACATCCGTATTTCTCCACGTTCGGCTTACTTTTGTATCTTGAAGAGTAAGGCAGCACGATCCTCTGAAACGTCTCTGAACATTTACCAGAGTGCACTGCATGAGATCACAGAAACAGTAATAGAGCAATACACGGTGCCAGTGTTCGCGAAACTGCTGGCTCCGTAGCAGCAGGCGAGGCCAGAACCCCACCCAGTTGGCATTCTGAAGCCGCCTCGGGGCTGTTAGCAGTCCTGCTCCTGGCTCAGCAGTGCTCATGCGCCGTACATGCAGTTTATTATTAAACACCGCCACGTTACTTCTAATGTTATGATTAAATTAGTCATTATAATCACGGAAAAACCGACTGTTCTTTGCTGTGGAGACGCAGTGTTTCCTGTGAAGTACGAACTGAATTTATATATTTTACTAAGATGAATTTCATGACCCTTCTGACTGACAGAACAACGGGTGGGGAAGCTATTCATGTTGGCCGCAGCACTGATGTCTCGTGACAGTTCAACTCAACTGTAGCTAGACTTCAGACAACGTCTGCTCTCTTTTCTTCGCCCTTCAAAGGGTTAATTTGTGTTTTATTTGTTGAGATTGATGTGTTATTGTAGGGTTCGCTCAATCTAGGCCCTGGTTTCTCCTAAAAAAGAAATAACATAAAAAGTCTTCACACTGTCGTCCTCTGGTTTTTAAAGCTGTGTAGTTCGGTACCCTCCTGCCAGCCTGCACGGTATCATAACCCAGAAGACCACAGTGTGGAACTCATTATGGATGTTTTAATTTTCTCGGTGTCGTTATATCTCAGACGGGCACAGAAGTACGAGTATTTTATGTTTTAAGTAATGTATTAATAATACATGTCATCCACTTCCCAGGGACAGGATACCTCAGTCAGTATAGTGAGGGGGTTACAGGGATGACTGAGGAATCGGGTTTCGATTCCAGGCAGGAGTACGATATCTTTCTCTTCTACGCAGCGTCCACGCTGACACTGGGACCCACACAGACTCCTATCCAATGCGTCCTGGGTTCTTTACTCGGAAGAGAGGTGGCTAGAGCGTAAAGCTGGTCACCCGCCTCCATCTCGTTCCGAAGTTAAGAATGCGTGGAGATATACCTCCACACCCGCGTACGTATTTATGGCGTGGTGATTTAGTAAGGAGGGATATTTTACGTTTCCTTCTACGTCGCGCGTTCCCATACATTGCTTTATAGGGTTTATGTACAGTGAAGCTGCCGAGTGACTTCATGGAGCCACTTGTGCAGCTACTCAAGAACTTCCCAGCATTTTATGGAACCCGAAGATTCATTACCGCGTTCACAAGCCTACCAGTAATCACTTTCCTGAGCCAGATCAATCCAGTCCATACCACCCCGTTCTACCTCTCTAAGATCCATTTTAATATCATCCATCCACCTACGTCTTGGTCTTCCTAGAGATCTTTTTTCCTTCTGTCTATCCCATCAATATCCTATATGCATTTCTCTTCATCTAATTCGTGCTATAAGCTCTGCCCATCTCATCCTCCTCGACTTGATTATTCTAATTAAGCTTGGAGAAGAGTACAAGTTATGAAGCTCCTCATTATGCAGTTTTCTCCAACCTCCCGCCACTGCATCCCTCTTCGGTCCAAATATTCTCCTCAGCACCCTGTTCTCAAACACCCTCAGTCTATGTTCCTCCCTTATGGTCAGAGACCAAGTTTCACACCCATACAGAACCACAGGTAAAATTATGGTTCTGTATATTCTAATTTTTGTGTGTTTAGACAGCAGACGCCGTCAAGTTGCCAGTACTTACAATGTGAAATGTCAGTTCAAATGCGGTTCCTGCTTCAGTTGGCAGATTCACTCGGCGAGGTTAAGCATTGTGAAACGGTGGTTACGAGGGGACGCACGGTCTAACTAGAGTATGAAACACACTCGAAATCAGGACAACTTTCCCATCCTAACCTGAAGCGTCGCTTGGCTAACGTGACTTGAAAACATCATTGTTACTGCATATAAAAACATTAATGAAGTTACATTTCTTCAAGCGTTTTCGAGCTCGACAAGCCTGCTAGGCCACAAACGTCCACATGCTCCTAACACAAAAATGGATTCAGTTCATACAAGCATTAAATAATGCAAATGAAATTAACTGTCTGAAAGTTTTGGTTTATATTTTGAATATACAGAGTCGCAGTTATTTTAAAGTTTGCAAAATTTCAGAAACCGGTTTTGTTTCCTTCTTCAGGTCACAGGACCAAAAGCAAGGGATTCTAAGAATGTAGAGGAGTATGATTACCCCATTTCCCCTGTCAGACCAATAATACGAAACGCCGTAGTTTGAAATGAACTGGAATATGGACAACTTCCAAAGTATCAAAGAGATTAAGGTCAAAATGAAATCATAGATGCGTTGGATTTCGGCTGAAGTCAACAGAAACTTCTTACAGGTGTGAAACCTGGTCTCTCACATTAAGAGAGGACGACAGACTGGGAGTGTTGGGCAACTGGGTGGTGAGGAGACTATTTTGGACCGAAAAGGGATTAATCGAGAAGAGGGTGGCGGAGAAATTCACAACGTGGCTCGTAATTTTTACCCTTCGCCAAACATTAGGAAGTAGGACTTGCGGTTCTCACAGCGGGGTCAGCTAGGACAACGGGCTGCATGTCGTCACATCCCAGAAGAGAGAAGTCTCGAAATATTAGGACGCTGACATCACAAAGAACAAGATGGGTGGGGCATGTAGCATACAAAATTTCAATCAGAAATTTTGAATGGAAATTAGAAAATCTAGGCATAGATTGTAGGATAATATTAAAATATATCAAAGAAATAGGGCAGGGATTGTGAACTGAATTCATCTGCCTAAGTTCAGGAAACAGCGACAGGCTGTTGTGAATATTATATATAATATTATATATATTATATATAATGAGATTTCGGTTCCATAAATGCAGTAGCTGAGCGACTGTTAGCTTCTCAGGAAGATATCTGTGATCCAAGAACTTCTAATTCAATTTTCTATGAAGAAGCCGACATCCCAGGAGTTAGGAGCAAACCCGGAGGCTCCTGCGGGTGATTTCATGATACAACGAACGTGACCTTGCAGGAGACAGGGTGTGGCAGTGCTAACTCCAGCTGTACAGGTGGATATATCCGGAAATCATATGTAACACGAACCCCTAGCAGATATACAGGCCTGAACACGTCCTGCCCTTACCCGGCGTCGATTATATCACAGCCGGCGTCTCTGAACATGACGTAGCTGGACGGGACGCTATGATCAAGAAAGGCTGTGTTTGCCTCTCATATTTCATGTACATCACATGAACAAATCATTGCATTAGCAAGTCTAAATACCCAGATACGATTTGTAGAGAATACATAATTTCTGTTGGAAAACCTGAAGGAAGTCACCAGGTAGACCTAGACGTAGAAGTGCAATATTATTAAATTATGTTAGAGAAATGGGGGCACGCGGTAGCGTAGTTGACTGAGGGGCTATGCTACAAGCCGGAAGGTCGCTGGTTCAAGACCCGATGAGGTCATTGGATTTTTTTTTTCAATTGACCTAATCCTTCCAGCCGCACTATGGCCCTGAGGTCGACTCAACCTCTAACAGAAATGAGTACCAGGAATTAATAAAATATTTTTCCTGGGGAGTAAAGCGCGGCCGGCGCTTAGGGCTGACAACCTTACCGCCATCTTTGAGCCGATTGTCTAGATAATGTGGGACCCTCAACGTCTCACAACTCTATGGGCCTTCATGGCCTGTTACAGGGATACGTTTATTTTTTAATCTTTTTTATGTTAGAGAAATGGGGTGAGAAGATATAAACTGGATTTATCTGAATGAGGATAGGGTTCAGTGGAGGGCTGTTGTGAGAGCTGTAATGAAACTTAGGATTTCGGAAAACGCTTGGAACTTATCCAGAGGCTGAGCAGATCCATGGGGTTACTGAACTCGGGAAGTCCCAGGTATGAAACCGCGATATCCGACATGCCACAGCGACCTATTGTTCCCAACCGGCTCAAGTGTCTTGTCAAACTGAATCTGTCAGTCAGAGGGAAGTCAGCATCCGTTCGGGAGAACTGTAACTGCTGTTCCAACAGCAGAAGAGCACAGCCCACGAACGGCGTTAGCGGTCATTTGCACTGCTAGCTTTCCGAAAGTGTCAGCATTTCGGACATACAGCACCGAAACGTAGGATGAAGAACTGAAAAAGATTCGGAAGGAAGCTGTAGTGGCTTAATCGAGGTACTATTCCAGAATTTTCATGAAGTAAATGAAGAAAACCATGAAACGCCTCAGCCAGAATGAACGGTGTTCCTGTCGAGATTGGAACCGAGCACCTCCCGAATAAGAGCCAAGAACTACACAAGTCTTTCAGTTTGCTGGTGGCAGTGTTCGTGACGATAATGATAATGACGGTATGACGACGTATAGTCCGGTACGCGAGTCCCGACCGTTCGGAATAACATGCTCCCTCCTTCTTTAACCCTGAAACTGGGGGCATTATCTTTCTCGGAACCGCTGGTGTTCACCTACCAGATCATACGGTGTCATAAGCCCAGAATCACAAGGTTCCCAGGCTTCGCCCGCTAGTCCTTCAGATAAGGGAAATACGGAAGTGAAGTGATTAGAATGGTTAGACGCGATGGCTTGAGACAGGCTGCGGGGTTTTGATTTCCTACCTGATTAATTTTATTGATTTTACTGAATGTTAAATTGGTGAAAGATTTGAGGTTTTTACGCTGGTGACTCTGAATAATGTCGTCTTCTGGGATATGGCTCTGTGTAATCTTGTGTGAACCGACGTTTCGGAGGAATGTATCGCCTCCATCTTCAGGGTAGAAAATTTCGCGACCGAGGAACCACTAGCCACCACTAGCTCGCGGATTTTTCAACAATAAGAATGGAGGCGAAACGTTTCTCCGAAACGTCTGTTCACACAAGATTTACACGGCGCCACATCCCAGAAGACGGAATTCTTCATAATTTGGTGACCTCAACACGAACTTGAAATATATCTGTGTAATATTATGGATTCCTTTTCTACGCCGTGTCTCTGTTACAAGGCAAATCCAAAAAGGTTGTTAGCGAAATAATTTCCGTAAACTGTGAGAGTCAATTAAACACACAAATACGCTATGTGGTAAAAAATACAGAGTTTTAGTGTGTTAAAGCAGGTGGTAAACAGAGTAACTACTGGGCTTTAAAGGGCTAACAAAAATATTCGTGAAAACCGTGCATAGTGCTTACGTATAAAATTTCCATTACAATAGGAATTTCTTCTTTGGTGTAATCCAAGAAGAGTCTCCCACATCATCACGAAGCTCAAAGAAAGAAACAAACAAATGATATGTTGCGATACTAACCTTGAGCAAAAACTTCCCTTGACATCTGCCGGTCATTAGAAATTCCCAGACAAAAACTCACGTAGTTCTCGAACATTACGCAATGAGCTTTACCGTTACAGCTATTAATTACGGTGGGAAATGCTACCCGGGCTTTAGAAATCTGACGCTGAGTGACGTCACCGGTTTCGTAACACACTGCCGATACTTGCATTTCCTTGCGTTGAAACAAATCTACTTTCCATCCCTATAAACATCAAGATGACGGTTACTGCGTTATCGTCCAACTTCCCGTTCCCGCAGTCTCTAAAGCACGGTGGTTATTTTATGTACCATTTGGTTAGAAATAAAAAATCTTTGCATTCTGCCCACACAGTGTATCTGTTTGTTCCGTATGATTATCACAATAAACAGCGACTGTTTCCCTAAACATCACTGACAGTTTGATCGTCGTCATGGATACGTGTGTTCCTGTGAGGTAGGAAGTTAATTTTTAGCCTACTTTCGTGAAGTGGGTTTAAGAAATCACCATACTGTCTGTGTGTGCTCCTCCCCTATCAACTTCTGAATGCCTTACTTAACCAATCTTTATGAAATTTGGTATATATATCATGACAACTGAACCTATTTCAACGGCGTACTTAAAATAATTCCTTTCATCAGTCTGTATCCGCATCTCTCCTTCAATTGCTAGGCAACGACACAGTAAACATGTTCTCATGGAAAATAATACACGCAATAAAAGAATTGTTGGTTGCGTCATTTTATATCCTCTCTATGTGTTACCAAAGGAGAGTACGTAAATCTTTGTATCCCCTTATCGGGTAATTCGGTAAATACGTTCCAGCGGCAACAAAGAGTTATTGGAAGTGTCGTTGTCTATACGGTCCTTGTCTTATCAAAGGAAAGTAGATGATTCGTTCTTCCAAGAACTCTTTGTTTATAATTATTTTAGCGCAAATCTAGTGCCTCCGAGTGTAAAGATTTCAGAATACATTTTGCCGTTGCTTCACTTTCCTTTCTGACTTACTTTAGCTCAATACGAATTATGAAAAATTAGATATATCGACATACCCGAAACCGTTCTATGCATCTGTATCGACCCCGAGACATGCCATAAAATTCTGTCTTCTTTCAATTTCCATTATTTAGAACTTTAATGTAATACGGAAATTTGCATGCAATAAATAACAACTAATACAAAGGTTGGTACTTCATAACAGCGACAAGCACAAAATGTCATTAACGAAACATGAAACTGATGTGCTTTATGGATCGTTAATGATTTCATCAAAGAGAAGAGCATTTACATAACCAATCAGCCATCAAAAATGAATATTCAGTGTCCTACGCGCATTCAAACGAATACAAACGTTATACAAATTGCAGCGCTACAAATGGTTATACGGGAGTGTAGGGGAAGGTCCTTTGGTTCTGCGGCCTCAAATGAGTCTATTATACCAACTCATAATGATAGATCAATACAGACCATTGTCGAAATGGCAACTGGCCAAGAAAAATTAAAGTGGCCGGAGAAAAACCTCTGCCAGTACAACAATATTCACGTGAAATATCACGGGATTGCATCCGGCCGAGGGGAAAAATAGCGAACTCAGGGAGCCGGGACAGTGTAGTCGGTATAATAACTAGCTACGAGCTAGATGACAGAGCAATCGGAGTTTGAGTCCCGGTGGGGTCAAGAATTTTCTCTTCTCCACGTCGTCCTGACCGGCCCTGGGGTCCACCCAACCTCCTATCCAGTGGGTACCGTGGGCTCTTTTCCTGAGGGTAAAGCAGCCAGGACGTAAAGCTGACCACTCACCTCCAGCTAGTGCCGAGCTCAAGAAAATATGGATCTATACATCCACTCCCCCATACGCCTTCATGGCATAGTGCTTAATTGGTTAAGCACAGGGACGACTTTACATTTTACCTAAGAGCGAACTCAACATTCATCTCAGTTTCCTTCCACGTCTGGTCTGAAATGCACAGAACCGGCTACACCATGTTCAAAGCGTGTACAGCTGCAGAATGAAATGGAATAGAAGCAGCGTGATGTAGGTTAATCTTTCTTAGAGTACACCACATTTGTTGCACCGAAATTTAGCACAAGTGTATCCGCACTCACACAGATTCCAGATAAGGGCAATTTGCTTTATGGATACCAAACACGCTTTATCACTTTACTCCAATGAGAAATATTTCAAAAGTCAAAGTTACTTCACGACTGGAGGTTTACCGCCAATCAATTTGTCTTGCTGTCAAGGCCCTTGAGACTCACGACTAGAGATTCCACCCCCCGCCCCCCAAATGAACCCCTGCGGTAATAGTCCTTATGTAACATCCTGTCTGATGAGAAGATGGGTTCAGGATATATAACATACGTGTATATAGACTCAGTCCGTACCTCACAGGAAACACGTCTCCATGACAACGAGAAGCCGGTTAATGTTGTTTAGGGAAGTAATTGTTGTTTATTGTGACAACCATATCAAACAAACACACTCTGTAGGCATAATGCTTTAATGTTAAAGGAGGTGGTACATTCAGTTACTGCTGTGCTATACAAAGTAAATATTGACCTGTTTGAGAAGAGATACAGACTAATGATCCACACATGAGTATTCAGAACGACTGGAGGCCTTTTGTGTAAATTAGCTTTTTGCATGTAGATATTAGGAACGCATCAAATATGCATCACACTGCCAGTGGAATGACGTCAACAAAAGGAGAAAGCTGGACGCTACAGACACGAAACGAAGCTTGTATAAATGGCGAGGTAAAAAGTATTGACTCTGAAACTTATAGTACTTGTAGAATTAAAATATAAATCAGGAGCATATTTTTTGAGACCAGTTTATTAATCTTAAAATATTAAAATGCAAAGAATGTTTATTGTTGGCAATAACCTTCACAGACCTAAGCCACTTCCTTCTTCCATCTCACTTTCACGGTGAGGATGGCGACTGAAATGTGCGTCGAAATGGAACAATTTCAGCGATGTGTCTGGAATGAAATCTCAAAATTAAATATTTCCCTACTAACCGCTTATCGTTCATTCTGCACTGATGGAATCAATTCCTTGCATTTACTGAATGATTTTATACTAGGTCACGTGGGAGATCGGCTTGCGAGACAACATTCCTTCGCCCCAGCACTTCAGTGTTGCATCTCCACTTTTGGGAGAGAATCACATAATGCTCTTCTCTGCTTTTGCGTATTGCGTTGCAATATCTCCGCACATTTCCATAGGTTTGTTGCTTGCAAATGTGAGATTTCACAACGTGTTTTATGCTAAGCCACAATTAAACTGCAGCTGTCTCCCTAACTTCAAACCCAGTTTCCAGAAAATTGATGTTGATGGACATAGTACACTCCAGTACTCAGAAGACAACACCTGCCTGTCCTTGGTTTAGACAGAAATAACATTTGTGTAACGTCCACCGATTGTTTTGCAGTCTGCAAGCTTCAGTGGACAAGGCTGGACGGACACAGTCGAGTCGCCTATCACTGTTTTGGGGCAGCTTCAACTTGAACTTGAGCAAGAACAAGCGTCTCATATTGTTTCGTTCCAAGGAATCACACTTGAACAAGAGATGAGCTGCAAACATTGTTCTTGTTTTGGGCGGTGATTTTAACGCATGGTTGAGACAGGAACCCTTCTGCCGTACCTACCGAATGTTCGCTCGAGTTGAAAGTCATTAGAAAACCCGTTGCTTTCTACACAAGACATTTTATAGCCAAAAGACAAAATGATTTGTTGTCCAGTATCAATGATTCTTTTCTGGGATTTCTTCTCAAGGTAAGAGTTGGGACAAAAAGCAGTCCCTAGGAATACCAACAATGGGATGTGGGGGTTAGCTCCAAATCTGGGTCGTGTACAGTAAAGTTTTCCTCGTGCTTAACTACTTAAGCACTTTGCCATAAAGACGTAGGGTGTAGTGGTCATACAGATCCAATTATCTTCACCTCGGCACTAGTTTGAGGTGTGTGGTCAGCTTCAGGTCCCTGCCGCTTTAAATCCGTGGAAAGAACCCCCAGTATCAAATGGATAGGAGGCTGGGTGAGCCCCAAACTAGTCTGGACTACGTGGGAAAAAAGAAAATTCTTCAGCCTACCGGTACCCGAACTCCGAGCCCACGGCTGTCCAGCCCGTAGCCAGCTGCTATACCGACTGAGATATTCTGGTTACATTTATTTATCGTTTATTTAACGAAGCTATCAAAAGCTCGGGCTGTACAGCGCTGCATTACAAGGTGAGAGCGAATAACGAATTGGAAATTATGTGGAAGGAAGCGGGAGTGGCCTAATTTAGGCACTACTCACGCGTTTAAGCAGGAGGGTCGGAGGAAAGTCACGAACAACTTCAGTCAGGTCAGTCGGTGTTCCGTGCAAGATTGGAGACCCGCACAACTCAAATACATGTCGGATTTGAGGTTCTCACAGAGGTGCTTATGAAGAGCGCTATCTCTTGTAATATAACGCCGTGTAGTCCTCTGAAAATCAAGCGACGTTTCGGAGGAACATATTTAATCTTCGCGGTTTCTTGCTTGGTTTGTTTTTGACTCTGAAGAAGGAGGCTATATATTACCACGAAACATCGGTTGGCTTTCAGCGGGCTGCGCGGCGTTATATCCCAGAATAAAGGACCATTCACCCGGAACACTAAGTGAAAAGCATTGCCGCTTGAATTGCCTCGCTCAGTATGCGTACATTAACAACTCATTTGTGTGACTCTCATAAAGTTTGTATGGGAGATACAAAATTGGTAACAACTGTATCCATGTTGCGGTGCTGACTGTCAACCTGAAGTTACGGCGATATTAACTCGGACAGTCCATGTTTCGGATGAGCAAACACCGACATATTGCCATGGCAGTCTGCAGCCACCTGCTCACGCTTGTTCTTCGCTTGTAGATTTTTCTGCCCTGAAGATGGAGGCGATACGCTCCTCCGAAACGTCGGTTAACACAAGATCTACACGGCGCCACGTCCCAGAAAACGGAATTCTTTACATGAAGATACTCATGAATAATTTTAATTAGAATTCCCATTCTAGGAAGTGGTCCACATTCATAAATTACAGAGTGTACTTCGCACACGTACAAACAGGTAACGGATCTCTGTTTTTCGTCAGCGGTCAGCAAAGATGTGTTATTGGGTTTGAGAAAGGAAGAAAAGTATACTGGATTTGGTGTTCTATGAAGAGCGTTATCTCTGGGATGTGACACCGTATAGTCTGCTAAAAATTCTGCGACGTTTCGGAGAAACGTACTGCCTTATGTTCTGAATCGAAGAGTAAGGCAACCAGCACTGTTCCGTCGTTCACCGAGAGTGACTAAAGAGAAACGTGGAATCCCCAGTCGAGGCAGCCGGTGTCCTGACGGATACTCGAAACCATTATCTCCAGAATGCAAGTCAGAACTGCTACTGCTTGAACCAACTTGGACGATCAGAAGTATCAAAAAGATGATATGAAAGTAACAGGCCCTCGTGATGAACATAATTAACTAGAATTTTTCTCCGAAACGTCTCTGAAGGCACGTCATAACTCGAATAGACAACCTTACGGAAGGCAAGTCCTATATGACGAATGAGATCTCCGGTACAGCGATTTCGCTTCCCATCGGGTGTCGGAAACACAATCCGGTAAGTTTTGAGTGACGATATAACGGCTCATGTCACTACCTCACGATAACATATCCTCCAAGATATTTTAGACGCACTATAGTGTGCTGATGTGGGCTGCAGCGCGCTTCATATCGTAGAAAGGACTGGTACTCGCATTTTTTTTTTTGGAGCAGCAAAGCGGTCGAGATAATTAGCCGAGCATAAAGCAGGTTTAAATTCTGCAGTCAATCACAGAGCAGTTTTCTCTGCTTTCAGAAATTATCTGAATAAAGGATATGTACAATGGTCCCTACTGAACCGTTCACTCTTCACTCTTACAACCAAACAAAAAACTTTAGACACAGTTTCCTACATCGAAATCGTTTGTAATTCCGTGAAAATTTGTTAGCTCAGTTATCATAGTGACCTGACTCTGGGCTGGACAATCGGAGATTTGGGTCCAATTCCGAACTGGGGTGAAGAATTGAGATGGCTTCTCAGAACCAGGCAGACGCTCCAAATTGGATTGTTTATTTAACGACGCTTTCAACATCAAGACTAGATAGCGCCTCTTGATATAATTATTGATTAATGAGGAATTTAGAAGGGTTATGAAAGGAAGCGGTTATGACCTAATCTAGGTACTCCGTAGCCTGCAGTCCGCAAGCGAACTATACCAACCTAGCAACCGCCGCTTGTCGGCGAAGTTAGTGCCAACTTTTGCGGATAAAGTGTGTCACGTGGTCAGCCCAACCGATCCCCATGGCCGTTAATCTGTTTTCTAGACCGGAGCCGCTATTTCCTTGAAATAGCTCCTCAGTTATCCTCACGAGCCTGAGTGGACTCCGTTCCAGACCCACTACTTCTTAGAAAATATGGTAGCGCTGGGAATCGAACTCGGGACCTCTGGATCTGTAGCCAAGAACCTTGACCACTGGACCACAGAGGCGGAATTGAGGTACTATCCCAGTGACTGTACTGAGGAAAACCATAAAAAAGCTCAAGATAGCCGATGTCCCGGCCTACCTTCGAACCGAGTGCTTCCAAAACAAAGGTCTACAATGTTATGGATGGGCCAACCTGTTCCATCAGGCCTTGCAGAGTAGAATTATGTAAACACTGCGAGTCAACATAAATGTTCGGGGGAACGACCAAAGCACAACTTAAGCAAATTATTACGATGTAGGCTCATGACCACTGCCTGCAGGTTTTGCTGTTGAGGCTAATGAGATCTCACGCACGGGAAGTATCTTCTTGATAGGGGCCCTCTGGAATCACCATACGGCGCCAGCAAGGGCCTCCTGTCATTTCCAGGCCTGCTCTAGAGGCTGGGGGNTTGGGGGGGGGGGGGGGGGGGGGCAGGAGGAC
Organism: Cryptotermes secundus; assembly: GCF_002891405.2. NCBI lineage: Eukaryota > Metazoa > Arthropoda > Insecta > Blattodea > Kalotermitidae > Cryptotermes > Cryptotermes secundus. Next base: position 46,559 of record NW_019720725.1, on the reverse strand, counting down.
GGTGGCCACATCTGTCCGAACCTGACGGGGTGTTCGCCACAGCGTCCAAATCAGGTCTGGAGCCCAATTGACTGCGTGGGGGCCGGAAAGAGACGCCAAGTTCTTAAATATTTCTCATTTGAAATGCCTTGCAGTTGAAAGAGCAACGTTAAATATAAAAACAAAGAACAAGACATGGCCTTTCCATTTAACCTACAAAGACGGCAGATGCGGCAGTGGCTTGCCCTGGGCGCGCGGGCCGTGATTGGCAGACGTTACTAGGTCAGTCTGAGTAGCGGCAAGAAAAGTGGGACCAACACATGAAGACTTATCTCTCTATGGCTCAACAGCCCTTTGTTGGGCCCCCGCCACTTTTCCAGTTCCTTGATCCTATACACAGTCTGTAGAACTCCTTGGATGGGGGATCAGCCCGTCGCAAGGCCGCTACCTACACACAGAACAACACAAGCACAGAAGACGTACACAATACAGACATCCATGCCTTGAGTGGGATTCGAACCCATGATCCCAGTGTTCGAGCGAGCGAAGGCAGTTCATGCCTTAGACCGCGCGGCCACTGTGATCGGCTTACACGGATATAATCTGTTTAAATTAGAGAATGTTTCGCAACGTATAGCGCAGTCGGTATAGCTACTGGCTACGGGCTGGACGACCAAGGGATCGGAGTTCCAGTCCCAGTGGGGTCAAGAATTTTCTCTTCTTCAAGTCGTCCACACCGGCTCTGGGGTCCAATCAGCCTCCTACCCAATTGGTACAGGGGGATCTTCCCCGGCGGGTAAAGCGGCCGGGGCGTGAAGCTGAACACACCTCCAACTAGTGCCTAGGTTAAGAAAACGTGTGTTTATACATCCGCTCCCCCATACTCCTTCATGGCTTAGTGCTTAATTAGATGATCACAGGGACAACTATTCTTTTACCTTTCGTATTCATCCATTTTTTTCCACAACAAAATTGCCCTCAGTATTACAAGGCAGATGAAGACTGAGACTCCATTTAAATGGCCTTGCCTACTGTTTGCTGTAGCTTACCTATCTTTCTTATCCGTTATTTACTCAACGTTCATGTTTGTCCGTCTGTCCGTATGTTTCAATTCGAGAACGCCAGACCGATTTTGACGAAATTAGATATAAATGTCACGTCACAATAGCCACCTCCGCAATTGATAATAATATTTCGGGAGCGTGAATCTGTGAGGTGTGAGCGACACTAGCGCCAGTACCCAACTGCGGCAACTTGGTAACTACAGAAACCAAAGTAACCATAATAAAGGCTTTTAAATCTTCATGAAAGGTGCAGGCATTGAAATGCGAATCCAGATTCCCAAGGGACAGAGAACGCGCGTGGAAACTGCATGTTCAGCTTTCCAACCTTGTTTTCTCTCTGTGACATACCTGTTCGTCTCATGAGAGACTTTCTTTTCCCCTTCGAAACCCGTATTGTTGATGCAGTCAAGAAAATGACCTTCATGAATGACATCTAACACACTGTAGGGATAGAAAGCACTGGACGGACAGACAGACAGACGAGCGTCTTCTCAATGTGCAATTAATATTTAACTGACGAGAAATAGCACGGTACGCACGGTACTTGGCAGCGCAGGAGAGGGGGATTGGTGGGGACAAAAGTACAGTCCTCCCAAAAAGAACTTGACGCTCTCGTTTTCCCATTCAGACTCAGGAAATGAGCATGGAATTTCAGGGGAGGATGTAAGCCCTAACTGTGAAATGTTAAAATGTTAAAATCATATTTCGATGCATTTTTGTAAGCAACCACAAGCTTTGCGGCTGTGATATTTCCCATACTTATAGTAGGGACCCTCTGCATTTACAAAGGAGTGCTCGAGTGATTTTGTGAGTAATCATTGTGAAATAATATCAGCTGGGCGTTGAAATGGTTGCAGCTTAATCTGATGTACATTTCTAGGATATCTGGTGGGACTGAGGACAGCTGTTAGAACCCTAAGTCAGTATAGCCAACTGCCGGCAGTAACAAGGAGCAGACATGCGCAGTAAGATCGTGAAGTGACACTGAACGCATGAAGGGGATGGGGAGGATGGGAGGAGTCCCATGACACGAGTTGGGCCACATTGTGCCCTATACCCCCCGGGCCATGACCTGCTTCCTACCCCCCACACACCCGCCTACGGTTCAAACACTCAACGCCAGTGTAGCCTCGTTACCATGAAGATGCGTGTTCACCAAAAATCATCAGATCATTTCAAATTAACACTGAAATTCGAAGTTCAGTGATGAATACGAATTTGTATTCATGAGATCCCGGGTTCGAATCATGATCCAGTAACTGGGTGTCTTCTCAGTTTGCCTCAGTCCTTTCAGGCAAGTACTGGGATAGTACGTACTAATTTCCACCTCTTTCCATGTTCATTATTCACCAGTCGTCATGCCATTCAACGTAATATACTCATAGTGTCGTTAAATGAACACTGTTAACATTTAGTAAGAAGAAGCTTCTGAACTGTCCTACTTTACGGAAACACGCGCTTCTTGGGGCTGATGCCTAAGTGAGCCCCGCACATGTTAGTTGCACTGTCTGTGCTCTGCGTGTTTCATTTTGCGGATATGAACTGGAAAGGGTTTGGAAGGAAGTGGTCGAGACCTAATAGAGGCACTATCCCGGAATTTGTCTGTAGGGACTGAGAAAACCAACAGAAGCCTTTAGTCAGGATAACCGGTGTCGCAGCCGAGATTCCAACCACGTACCTCCCAAATGCGAGTCCACAGATTTCCCGCTAAGCTAACCCGCTCGGTACATAGTTTGTGGTGTTAAGTAAAAAATTATGAAAATGAGGTAAAAGTACCTCACGAAATTATCAAACGAAAACAGTTACATCACCAAAGCACCAATACTTCCCACTCACTGCCACATTGAAATACTGAACTATGTACGCTACTGCATAAGTTCTACAGTTCTATTTCGCATTCCTGCACTTGCCGTATTGTCGCCCTTATTGATCGAATTGGAAGGTAGCTTGTTCGAGTCCCGATTAGTCAATTTCTTTTTTCAATTGACCTAATCTTTCCAGCCGCACCATGGCATAGGGTTCAACTCAGCTTCTAACAGAAATGGGTACCAGGAAGCTTCCTGGGAGGATAAAGGCTGAAACCTCACAGCCATCTGTGAGCCGATTGTCTAGAAAATGTGGGAACCTCGACATCTCACAACCCTGTGGGCCTCCACGGCCTGTTACAGGGATAGCTTTCCGTAATTTCACCGCCATCTGTGAGCCGATTGTCTAGAAAATGTGGGAACCTCGACGTCTCACAACTCTATGGGCCTTCACTTTCATATTCCGTAAGCATTTTTATTTTCTTTCTTCCAGTTTGAAAATTAAGAGGCCACGGAAACCCCGACATTAATTTAGAATCACTCTGTACATTAGAGCGAAAAATTTTGGAGACGAAAGTTGTAGAGAAAAACGAACTGCACACTGTATGTCCAGTGTATACTATTGTGACATGTTGACCCCTACCTCCCTAGCGGTACGTGGCGGTAACGTAACGCTCGCGTTCTTACGGTAATAGGCGAGTTCCCGCCCCGCCACTCCCCTCCGCGGTGACGTCACCAAGGGATATCGCGGTCGCTAGGCAACGCGAGTCAACAGCGGCGACGTTACGATAGTAACAGCG